>NW_027466066.1:532500-827500 GCF_046127955.1 Nelusetta ayraudi | reverse complement strand
TTGGACTATGGGAAGACTTACCAATGGACTTTCAAAATGACAGTAAAAAAAAAAAATCTTCTGAATTTTTAACATAAAGCACCCCTGCCGTTGATGCAGTGCCCCCCGCTGGCCTGGAGTTGCACTGCATAGTTTTTGTTATCTGCCCAGCAACCCCCCTTGATTCCTTGCTTAGCTACTCTTTCTTCTTCTACTGTCTTTGTGGGTCTCTTTGGTGCCGCACAGACATACATAGGACGTGCAAGCTTGCTAGCTTCTATAGCTAAGAAAAAGTTGGGTCGGTTGTCGGCGAGGTACCTTCGGTATAGCAGGGCAGGTATTCGAAAGTTACACACTCCTGTATGAATCAGGCAGAATGCACTGTCAGTAGCAGCGGTACCATCCTCACCGTGCAAAGTCTGACTTGAAAAAGGTTGTTTCTATAAATTATTTCAGTTTCGAAAGAAATGTCTTTAACTTTATCAAAAGCCGGTGGACGTGACTCTGGCCAGTCTATGTAACTGTGTTGCTGTGTCCCTCTGAGGTGAGATGACTATAACAAACACTGCTCCAAATCAAGCCGGGTGGGGACCTACAATAAAACTGCAGTGGGTAAAGTCATACTTTCCAGCTCTGAAAGGGACAATTAAGAAAAGAAAAAAAACACACACAGGGACATGAGAACAGACGGATGATTAAAGAGGCAGAGAAGAGGGAGGCTCGGGATAGATGGTGCACAGGCAAATGAGATGGGGGAGGGAGAGCGAGAGCGAGAGCGAGAGAGAGAGAGCGAGAGGGAGAGAGAGGGAGAGAGAGAACGGTGGACGTGGCACCTACTCTGCGCTACACGTCAACCCGAATCTGTGCACACACACACACACACACACACACACACACACACACACACACACACACTCGATACGGGCGCACGTTGGGAACACACCGCGCATACATGCGCGCACGGTCCCCAACAACGTACACACTTTTGCATATGTGGCGACACGTGCACAGATTCCCACCCTACACCCCCCCACCCCCCTCAGGCGAACTAGTCGAGGCTCCGGGCTCGCGCACCCACCGACCGACCGACCGCCTGTCCAGTCCTGTCTCCCTGTTGCGCTCTGCGCCGGATCCGGCGTGTGTAAGTGGATAACAGCTGTGGCTCCACCGGCCCGTTCTAATGGAGTTAACTTAACACCCCCTGATAAGTTGTCGCGCTCTGAGCAGCGCCGACAATCTGTTCCAACCGAGCGCCGAACACAAGAATCGTGCGCTAAATTTAAGGGTTCGGGGTGGTGGGGGGTGGTGGGAAATGAAAGTGCGCCTGTCTCCCCTCGAAGAACAATTTGCATGTCAAATAACCCGTGCGCGGATCGGGCCTGCTGCGAGTCCAGCCGAACCAGGAGAGAACGAGAACGTTCCGCCGGTTCGGGATCACACTCGCGTTCCTCATTTCAGAGGGAATTATTGAACGTTTTGCTTCCAGACCTCTCAGCCCCTTCATCCCTCTCCTCCTCCTCCTCCTCCTCGTCCTCCTCTTCCCCAGCGCTACCCTCCACCGAAACTGCTATAGCAGAATGCAACAAATGTCCCTTTGCGCTATTAAAAAAGAAGAAGGGAAAAAAAAAAAAAGAAAGAAGGGGAAAAAAAGAGCACCGCACGCAACAGTCCCACCTCCCCCGGACTGAGCGTGTCGGGTCCCGGGGCCCAGTGGCGTTGGAAGCGGCGGAGAGGCTCACCAGAGACGCGGAGTCCATCGCTGCTGCTGCCGCCGCCGCTGCCGTGCTCGCTCGGTGTGTTGACGTGGACAGCTCTGAGCTGTCACTCCGAGACCGCGACTGGGGTTTTTTTTTTCTTTTTTTTTTTTCTATGGAGCCGCCCGGGCGCGCTCCCGCCTCCCCGAGTAGTCAAGCAGACATAGCAGGCAGTCAGTCAGTGGAGCGCAGGGAGAGCGCGCTCCCGACGTTCCTTCTCCGGCTCTTTCACAATAAAATGCCCTGCGCGAAAGATCTATCTATCTATCTATCTATCTATCTATCTATCTATCTATCTATCGCCCAGCTTTATTTCAATATTATTTGAACTTACCAGAAGGAAACTGCTCCAAAGTGCTTTTAAAATCCACAGAAGTCAAAAGAATCACTGCATCCTGCTGCTACTGCAGCTGAAGAAAATAGTGTGGATTCGGGTTTGAACAGCACTTATAATTTTAATGAAGAATTGAGCAAACGCTAATACAAATGTTTTTATTTACGATTTTTGAAGGTCCTGTCACTAATCTAATGTCCAATTGATCATGCGCCCTGGCTATTTGGCAAATGGGATATCCCTTTGGTGGACTGGTTAGCACGCATGACTATTACCTTGGAATCTGGGGTTCGACCCGCCTGGGCCCTCTTCACCTTGTTGCGCCTAGTCACCTTGGTGCATTTCTTACATCACTATTAACAATTACACAGCAATGCATTACTCAAAGCAATTAAGAACAAACTGCAAGACCTAGTTGTTGACCTGAAATTCATTCTTCAAAAGCGTGATGAAAAGTCCTGACACTATTGTGTATGAACAAGATGGTCAAATGGCTTTGATATGTTTTCATCATGCTCTGGAAGTGTCAACCAGAGCAACAATGACAACAACAAAAATAAGGTCCGAATGACCTTAAAATGCTAAAGACCACACTTATTTACAGCCGTTTGTAAACTATAGCAATGTTACACATTATTGTATTTAGTGTGGTAACTGAGCAGCTACAAGATGCTGAATATGTATGTTTCACTTCTTTGTTTACTGCATTTGTTCCTTACAATTCTTTTTTTTGTAAAATATCATTGTGCAAAAGAAAAAAAAACTACACACGTACTTACTACAAACATAGGAAACACCCTTTGTGTAGAGCTGTAAACAACGTTGTAGTACATATTGGAATTGAACATACATCATACACTGTAAAGCATCCATCCGCATCACATCTGGACGTTCATGTCTGTCCTGGTCTCAAGTTTTCATCCAACATCACTACGGAAGAAAACGGGAAACTTTACAAAACCTAAAATTAACTGAGTTTTCCGCGGCTGCATTCCTGCCAGTACTGAATAGGGATCGCGCTCGCGACTCTCGGGGGCGCGCCTCTCGAGAACGTCGGTCGGCAGGCAGCAGGCAGCCAACACGGCTGACACGGTGGCACACACCCCTTCCGGCGGGGCCCCGCCCACTCCCCCCCGCACGGCATTCTGGGAAAGCCAGTCTTATTGTTGGCCAGGGGGAAAAAGATGGCAGACGTGCAGCCGCCACCCCTCCGCAGCCTGGATGACTTTCTCCTGGGCTCGGCCAGGTTCGCCGTGCCCGACGTGCGCGACCTGGACCGGTGGAACAACCGCATCATCAACAACCTGCTCTACTACCAGAGCAACTACTTCCTGTCCGCGGTGCTCCTGCTGCTCCTGGTCGGGTAAGTCTCGTTTGGGTTCAGACGTGGACCGCCTACCACTAGCGGCTCCCCGCCGCTCCAAGTTCAGTAGAACACCGGCCACAGTCCACAGCGTGAACTCGTGATTACACGTCGTTTCTTTCACAATCAACCTTACCTCTGGTGGTCAGCCCTAGCATTAGCCACTAAGGCTAGCATTAGCCGGCTAACGCAGGCCTCCCCCTTCAAGCTCCAGTGTTTTGTTTTTCCTTAACCCATTTCTAATGGATAAAGCCTTGGCCTGAAGGAGAGGTCATCAGGTGGACTCCAACCACCAACCAACACTGGCTTATTTATTGTGCTTAAGTAAAAAAAAAAAAAAAAAAGTAAAATTGATTCAATCATTTATTTTGTTGAGCATTTTGAAAAAAAATTAAAAACTTTTTTTCAGGAAGTACACATTTGTCATCAGAAAGACAAATTCTCTTGTGAGGTGCAGATACCTGAAAACTTAAGTACAGTAACAAAGTATTTCTACTTTGTTACAACCCACCTCTGGTCCTCATACTTAGACGCATGTGGCTTCAGGTCACCGTATTCATTTCCTGTCTTTTGGTTCCTTTCTTCAGGTATTTCCACCCCTTCCAGCTATTTGTCGGCGCCACGGTGGTCACCTTGATGTTCGTGGGCTTGGTGTGGGCTGCAGAGAATCAGGCCCCTGTCCGCCGCTTTCGCCGGAACCATCCGTTACTCACCGTGTTGGCCATCCTTTTGGCCAGCTACCTCTTCGTGTCCTTGCTGGGAGGCGTGGCCGTCTTCCTGTTTGGAATAGCCTTCCCTGTTTTGAGTGAGGCGGCTTGCACACGCACACGCACAAAAACAAACCGCTGAAATTTTTATATACGTTTGAGCCGTTTCAATGAAATAAAGAAAGATCTCAAATAGGGAAAATGCAGATTATCGATTAATTCATCAATCGTTGGTTGATCGACCTTATCAAACTACCCATGTAAAAAAATGTCCAATTCATTGCGACAAATTTAGTTTAATTGATTAAATTCTTAATTCACAATTAATCGATGATAGATTAATTGTGAACGTCCCTAATCTCAAACCAACCAGTGTCAAAGAAAGTAAGAGGAAAACATAGCATTTTAATTTTGTGTTGCTCTTGAGAATTTACTTTGGCTCATGCATGAATTGCTTTGTGACGAGCGCCCTATTTCTTTTCACCCCTTGCAGCGGTTCTGGTCCACGCGTCAGTCAGGCTCCGAAATCTCAAGAACAAAATGGAGAACAAGCTGGAGAGCATCGGCCTGAAGAGGACGCCCATGGGACTCCTGCTGGAGGCGCTGGGACAGGAACAGGAAGCTGGGTCCTAAAGAGAAAGTGAAGGAAAAGGTGTGCAGGGATGGGGGGAGGGGATTGAGTTTTTACATATAGGAAATGAATGTGAGGTTGGGTCAACAACAAGAGAGGGACAGGAGGGCGAGTGGGAGAACAAACAGAGATGTGAAGGAGGAAGAAGAAGCAGAATGAGACCGAACATCACCACTCAGCTGGTTTTGCAAACGTTGCACTTTTGAGTTGACATGATTTATTTTATTTTATTATTATTATTATTATTACACGCTCCATTTGTGTCTTTGCACTACATGCTGTAAATATGCAGAACCGGAGGAGCAAAATGCGAGCTGTCCATACAGCAAACGGACAGTTGAAACCTAATGAAGTTACCCTCTATTCAAAATGCCAGCTTAACAGTGTTGTTTGGATCAACAGCAAACAATGAGGGGACCTGGGGGAAATCGAATTCCCTTCAAGAGTCGCGTTCATCCAAGATGAAAGGTTTGACCCACAGAAATGCCCATTATGCTGTTTTACTTCCGGTCAGTGGGAGCAGTCCAGTCTCCCAGTGCTGGCAACTGGGTCAGGCTTTACAAGAACAAATAAATAATCCTCAATTTATACATTTTACCATGACAAACAACTAATCAGTCATTCATTCATGGAGAAACATTGGCCATTTTTAAAAGCCAGCTATGGCTGCACCACTTGGACGCATAGCATGGTTATGGACTAGGTTAGTAACCTAATGCACCATGTAACTGGATTTATTGCCGACAAGTAATCTGTATTCTAGTTAGATGAAGACTTTTGGCCAAGATTGAGTTAAGATGAGTCAGTTTTAGCCAGGGAGGAAAACCTTCCTTAGTTGCAGGTGAAGTTGATTGAGATTTGATTTCACTTCCGTTTAGTGTTGTGTGGACCATTTGAGCTCTATTTGACCAGAAAGGAACACAGCCTTTGCTTCTTGGCCTCCGCTGGCTCTGCTGGTTTCCTCGACCATTGGCTTGCCACAGCTCTCATGGCTTTAATTTTCCACACTCTTAGATTTATGGAATGGAAGACAAAAAAATTGAAGTAACATAGAAATTATTTCTTTGAAATGAGTGATTCCAATACATTTTCATCATGGAGCTTCTATAGTAAACTGAATTAATGCAGATTAGAGCAGATGACAGGATGCTAATGTTTACTCTCCTGCCATAAAAAAAAAAGCAAAAACAAAATCAATTAATGATAATAGGACACCATAATACTTTAAAAGACTGAAAGAGGAATTCATAAGTTCTATGAGATGGTGGAAGATGATGTATTATAAGTCCTAATGACGGGTAGGGACTGTACGTTGCTGTTTACACTATTAAACACATCAGAATATTGCTTTTAACATATGAAGGTGGTAACCTACATTTGCATGCTGTATTGAAGAAAATGTGTCATTCTGTTGTATATTTTTTCATATCTGGGCTGGTTCTAAAATTCGGACCATTTTATTCCAATTGGTGAAGCAGTCACTTTTCTTACTTTTAGAACATTTACTTCTATAATATATTGACCAATGAGCTGCAGGAGAACAACATCATTGTGAAGTGCTTTGACTTTTTTTGTTGTGTGTGTGTGTGTGCAATTTCTGTTTTGCCTTGTGTTTTTACGTCATTTATGGCATTTGGCTGGCGTAAGCCGGCGACAGTGACAGGAAGTACGGCGGTTTTGGGGCTGAAATCGTGTCCTTATTTTTGTATGTCCAGCTGGAAGACCAGCCTGTCCCATTAGTGCCTCTTTGTCCATATTTTGGGGGTTAATTCACCCTAATCATCCAATAAACTGATGGAGAAAGGAAATCCTAAATAGAAAAACGGGGGTTCCTTTTTGTCACATTTGTACTGTGTTTGAAGCTTCTTGTTATTTCATCAACTGTAACCACGGGAAACACTCCTGTTGCTTTCTGCACATCTAACTATTTTATATATTGACTTTTGCTGCTTGTGAGCGTCGCCTTCTGTTCAGCTGTTTGAATTTTCATCCACCCATGTCATATCTGGGAGTCTTGCCAAAAACTGTTAATTACATCTATTTAAAACTTCTTTTTTTTTTTTTTTTATTTAAATAATAATCATAATAAAGAATGTTTCTGTAGTGTGGAACACCTGTCTTCATTTTGCAAAGGTTTAATGCCAAACATATGTTCTTTACCCATTTCATATATGGTTTTCAGAAAGAAACAAAAAGTCCAGAATCTCCGCAAAGTAGCACATTTAGCCCTCTGTTTACAGCAAATGGATTTCGCCTCTTGCTAAAACTGAGGCTTTGTTGTTCCTACCACATATGTGTTGCACTAAAACCTTGATGAGGATGTTGTCAAAAAACTTGAGAGTTCATCAGTGCCCTTCGTGATGTCAGCGCGGACGTCCCAAACTGTGAGTCTGTCTTGGCGCACTTTTCTTCTAAGCGATACAGAATGAAATAAAGGATGAACTCCGAGTTCACCGAGATGGTAGAAACACTGACTAACACATTTGGATTGGACAGCGTGTCTGCACAGGTTTGACTTATTTTTAAACGTACCCCTGCAACACGCTGAAGTACACAGTACCTCAACAGCAGGTGGTGCTCTCTCTCATTCACAGAACTTACTGTAGGTCAACGTGTTGTACAGCCTTGTCGCAACACCAATGTACATTCTTGAAATATAGTGCAAGATCTTTGGGTCTCTACTGTTGTATAATATGGGATATCGACATTATGGTAGCACGGCAATGAAAGGGTCGGAATTGTATTAGAATCTCCGTGGACTAAGTTCATTTTCCTCCTCAAGTTAACCTTTGTAAATGACTGATCCCATTATTATTATTATTATTATTATTATTATTATTATTGTAAAGAACACATTAATTATGAGGATTTAGATTTTATTTTATGATATTTTTGCAATCCCCTATGTAACTGCATCACTATTCCCAGTCTAATAGTAGCACATATATAGGCTTTCAAGAATATATGTGAATATGCGTATATAATTGCTTTGCTTTCCTATTTAAAGTTGAGAAAGCAAACAACAACAAAACATTCACCCACTCCACCATCATCCAGTCAATAGTATTTATTTACGTTGCGCAACGTACTTTGGATTTGATTTCAAATCACACATACATTGTTCTTCAGAATGTAATACCATTTGTAATACCCATACCATTTGCATGTGTGCTACTGGCCAATAAAGCTGTTCATTATTATAAACTTATACTTTTATTTGACTATATTTACCATGCGACCGGAGGTTCCACATCTCTGCCGAAAAAACATTTCCTGGTTGCACAGATTTTCCTTCCACGCACCCAGTAACTACATACACGCTAGTGTTTGGTTTCCTGGGAGGGGTTTCGGTGACGTCACCACGGGGTGTCTATAAACGGCCCGCCCTCCGGGTTTGGCCACATAAAGAAACACCGGTTCAGTGTGTCACACGGTCAGAGTGACAGAGAGCGAGGGAGAGAACAAAGTGAATGCGCCAGAACACTCTAGAAAAAAAAACCCAGACTCCGGTAAGACGCGTGTTCTGTAACTTGCATGGCTGTATTTCACTGTTAAACTCGCTTTGTTCATCTGACCGGAAGTCTCGCCTTTGTATTCGTATCGCTGTCGTGTTTATGACGGTATTGCTGCTGCTGTGTTATTAGTAGCCGAGGATGAAAACATCGTGTCACCTGTTGCGACACAAAGACGTCGCTGTTGTTGACTGTTGTCTGACTTGGCCGGATAACGACAACAAGACCCTGGAGTGGACTCTTTTTAAACAGTGTTCCGCACCTTCACTGGTGTCACTTTCAAACTAACTTTGATAAAAATCATCTTATGAAACACCTTTGCACTTGCTTACGGGACAAAGAATAGTTTGCGCCTGTGGCAGCATGTACAGACAGGAACTATTTATTTCTGAAACAATAAGTAGTCCACGTTAAAAATAAATAAATAAATAAAAATAGCACAGCAGTTGTTGGAGCTTATTTACTATGGCAACCTCACTCCGAATTCAGACAGCTGTGTACTTTGGTGTAAAGCAGCACTCTGGATCTGCATATTAGTAATTACTGTCTATTCCTGCTTTTGTGCTGGCATTACGTACCGCTCTTAAAAAAAAACCTAACAAAACACTTTATTGTTGTTGCTGGGGCTTCAGACGCTTGAACGCCACAATGTTTTTTGCCCTCGATATGCTTTTTGTGTATATGACAAAACAGAGTGAAAGTGAAAGATTTAAGAGGGCCAGAAAGCCCCTAACAAAATTGTACTGCGATTAGAAAACGTGTCAATAAAGCTCGTTTTTTTTTTTCTTCATTTCCACAAACATTGACAAATTGACAATACTTGACTTGGCTCTGACTTATTTTAGATGTAACATACTGACACCCAGCGCTCAGTGAGTTGAGTTATGACCCCTCAGTCTTAAGGAGGAGCCGCAACGCTTTTTTTTTTTTTTTTTTTTTTTTTTCTCCTCTCATCACGTCACTTCTTTCAATGCGACGTTGTTCGACAGGTTGCCGTGCTTTTAGAAAACTAAAGCTTTGGAGTCTCGTCAGGTTGGGGGCGGGGGGAGGCGACGGGGAAGAGTGAAGGCTTCTTTCCAGGCAAACACCGCTTGTTACATCATCGAGCTGCAGTCAGAGGTTGCGGGCAGGAGAGGCAGGTGGTTACCGAGCCCGATTCAGAAGTAGGTCGAAGTTACAGAGTGGCAACGCTGGTCGGCTCTGCCCTTCCCCTTCCCCTTCCCTTCCTTTCCCTGCCCTGCCCTTCCCTGAGCACGGCGTGTCTGTCTTATCTCCTCAAACTGTCAACCCTCTCAGCTGCCGCCTCTCTGTGGGTCACAGCACGCTGACAATAGGAGATAGGGGTCGCTATCACGGCTGTAATTTTGCTGAGGAGGAGCACTGAAACCAGACAGCTCCAGTTTTGTTTGTGGGAGTGACGGCAGTTTGTGTAGAAGACCAGGGGGCTTAAACGAGACAAAATATACTCGTGAGCATTTGGTTTTGTTCATATCCGCTATGCTGTGGTTGTTTATATAGAAAATTCCTGTTATTTTATCGAGCGAGCGGTTGCTATATTTTCTGCAATATTCAGCCTTTAACCTACCAGGAACATTGGTTCCACTTCCTCATATTTTATCTATTGTCTTATCAAGTTGTTTCATCTGCTTTCTTTATTCGCAGAGGGCAACGGTTTCCTCAAGGATAACCAGCTGCAGGTGCAAGTTGCAAGACTAGTCTTGAATACCGGATATTTTTTTTTAAACAAAACTGTCCTCTTAAACCAGAGTCTCTGCCACGAGGCAGCTTTCAGCCCACTTTGTGTGTCGCCCTTTGCCTTCATCTTCTCTGGACTCCACTGAGGGGGAGCAGACACCCCTCACTCTTACAACTGAGGTCAGTCCCAGACGCTCCGTGCGTCTGCTGACGTGCCCCGAGACCATGCTGTACCTGAAGAAGTACTTCACCGAGGGCCTCATCCAGATGGCCATCCTGCTCAGCCTGTGTGGCGTGCGGGTCGACGTGGGCCTGGATTCCTACCTGTCTCCGACCTGGCAGGAGATGATCCTGGGCCCGACTTCAGCTTTGACCCAGACACAGTTCCACAACCTCCGCAACCGCCTGGACAGCCAGAGTACCCACCCCAAGAACGTGGACCTGGACGGGTTCTTCACCACGCGGAGGCTGCTCGGCTGGCTCCACTCCCTGGACAGACTGCAGGTAGGTGTGACGCCTCGGTCTCCTGACTCTCCACGTTGTCCTGTTCGCATTTTGCAGGACGTGATCATCTTTGAATTTGCTCTCCACAGGTTCCTCAGGCAGAGCTGGAGACGTGGCTGGTCCAGAGGGAGCAAGATCCTCTCCCCGGGGGGTTTCCAGAACAGAGGAGAGCCACAGCTGGGGTTGAAAGAGACCCAGTTGTCCCAAATGATGAAACCAGAACCGTATTTGGTGTCCTCAATGAAGACGAAGAAGAAGAGGAGGAAGCTAAAGAGGTATTCAAAGTTTATTTGGGATTATACGCGCTTCAGATTTATTCCCGAACGTCATCAGAAATGGGATGTTTTATTTTGAAAATCTTATGGTCAAACATCAAAGATAAGCTGTTCTATTGAAGGTGAAGGGTTATTGTAGGCTGAGCCGTCCGTTCTTAACTCTTTGGTAAAAGGTTGATTTTTCCAAGTGAGTTTTGTGCAGCAACAAAGCCTCCGTGTGTACAACATTGCTGCTGCATTTTCTAGGTCAAAGATTTCCTCAGTTCAGGTTCAAGGGTTTAGACAAGCAATCGGCAATGACCTTTGCTCATAACATCGCCCTCCTGACTAAAAGGGGAAAATTCCTTTTATAGTCTGATAGATATAACTTGCATTCGTTAAAGGGGGAGATAGGACTTCGTATGCGTGTATTCCTGTGCGTTTTCTTTTATTATTTTTTCATTGGCCTGACTGGAATGAGTGAATGGTGACTGGTGCGACTGGCTGAAAAGCATGCGGATGGGCGTGTTTTTGTAAAACGCGTCTGTGAGTTAGATGCAAACAGGTCCTAATGAGGCCACTTCTGATGCTGAGTGAGCCGTGTCTTGCTAAAAAAAGGAAAGAAGTTGGTGACATTGCGCTCTATCCTGCGAGCAGCAGCTGTTCAGAGATGCATTACGGTCATAAAGGCGGTACTAACAAAGGTGGAACTTGTCCAAGCAATTAAGGAAGGATTTTTGGAATAGATGACGGGAACCGCTGATGTGTGGCTGGTTGGATCCCCGCTCGTGTTGCTTATTCCAATTTTTTTTTCGCCCTCAATGTTGCCGCGTTGACTCGCCAAAACCAAGCCAATCACCCCCCCCCCCCCCCACCTCCCCCAGTGGCAATTTTCTATTGTCGCAATTTGATTGAGCCCGTTCCACCGGTCGCCCGTTTCCTGTGCTTCCTGTCTGCAGCCTACATGAGCGGCGCCCCACTGTGGAAAATCTAAACTGAGATCATGAAACGAAGAGACCCCAGTGGGCCGTACCAGACTCTGCACAAATGTGAACGTTGCTCGATCACCGCTGCGTGTTTCGACTTGTTGCGTGTCATCGACTCCGTCGAGAACTTGGCCACATGTCAGCGAACCTTTTGCGGCAAGTCTCGGCTAACACGCCTGCCAAACGAGATGTCCCAGGTGTAATCACGTCGTCAGAACCCGGACAGTCTTGATTTGGAACTAGTTTCCTCAACTCCGTCTATATATTTATTTGAATGGCAAGATTCCGTTCCGGTTACAACCGGCTTAACGACAGCCTGTCAAATTCAGACTGCTCATTAACTCTGAGCAACAAAGAGGGAGCGCAACAAAAGGCTGTCAAAAAAAAAAAAAAAATTCAACTGTTTCAACCGGGTTTTTTTTAACATGAAAGAATGGCTGGAATTATTGATGCGGGCAAAAGTATGTTGTGTTTTTTTTTTTGTTTTTACCGTCTCGAAAGAGTGCAATGTCACATGACACGGTGAGTCATCAGCGCTTCTGAGCTCACCAGGAAAATAAAGCAACGCCACTTAAATAGAGCAGGCACACCCTGCTGGAGAGTCAAAGATCTTTTCAGCCTCTTTGTGCTCACACTGTAACCTACCAACTGCTGTGTCGCCGGGAGAAATGTTACATGTCTCATGTACGTGTTTTGCTGCTCATTATTAAACGGCAAAGAAGTCTCAGATGACCGGTAGCCTTTAAAAGCATCGTTCTACTTGGAACATATTGTCAACGGCTCCAGCAGTTTGAGTAGGAGGGGCGTGGGGTGGGGGGGTGGAAAAAGAAAATCATTAAAGAGAAATACAACACAGGCGCAGCTGCCAAAAAGGAGACAGCAGGCCTGGCAGCTAACGTTGTTATGGTGTCAGATATTCGGGACACAAGCAGATTTGTCGCCGGTTACGCGGTTACACATGCGAAGCTGCATGTGAATCCGGTGAAATCGATGTGCTTTGAAAGCCTCGTCACAATGCTAGCGTCCTCTCACACGACCCCTAAAAGGGACAAAGAGAGCCCTGGGAACAAAATGCATTAAGGACAGCGCACAGAATGTTCGTTTAGGCCATTCTGGTTAATATACATACGTAACGTTGTTAAAGGTTTGCGCTAAAATTCAATTAAAGAACACACAGACCCCAATGTAATGAGGCTCTGGCATGGGCGAGGGGCGAAGGTCTGTGCGAAATGTCTCAGAATGCCGCTCAAAATTACAAAAAAAAAAAAAAAGCCTAAAATATTACTAGATTTAGTCAACTTATTTTCATTTTTCACATTTTCACAACAACATGCATTATTTCTTTCTTTCTCTCTTTTTTGATTTATTTGAAGAGGACGATGCAAATGAATTTACATTCCCTTCAATGTGCCGGTGTTTCAACTGCAGTCCTCCAGCCTGATGTTAAAAACCATTCTAAACACACAAAAAAAGGACACAAGGGTCATAGTACATGAAAACAGGGACACAGGAGACATCAAAAATTCTAATCACTTGCTACTATCTCCACAGTGTCCACTTTTTCTGAGACAGCTGATTAGTCTGTGCATGCTCTTTTTTTATAGGAATCAGTCCCGCCCTCAAACTTAATCTGCTATGGAGCGAGTCACTCGTTTAGTACATCTCACCATGGTGACGTACCGTAATTATAAATTGCTCCCGAGGATTTACCACCAGCTCGCCTTTGGCACCAACACCCTCTGGTCTTGGTCTTCTTTGTCCTGGTCTTTGGTTGGATTACAAAAAACAGGCAGGCTGGTCCTGGTGCAGCGTCATTGTGATAATGTGCCCTTCAGATTTGTTGATCTGTTTGCAAGATCTTTGCATGTTTTTATCTATTTCTCGAAATGTATTGTGTATATACACTATAATGTATTGTTAAAATCTGCTTTAGGGCAACAGATTAAAATTTGCATCTATGCTGACTCTGGAAATATTTACGTTGAAGCTTTTGCTGACGTTTCAACTGACGTGCATTGCCCTAATCATCAACTTTAAAAACGTGTACATCACACTTATGTCATTTCAAGGGTAGCAATATCAGCTGTGCACAATACTCTCGCAGCACCTCGGCCCAAACATACAGTAAATGGAAGCATCAACACCTCAGTCCCAATGCAAATCTTGGCTGTCAGACCTTTTAAATGCTAGAATTTAAAATAGAAGCCTTTAGTTACAAAGGTGTTTTTTTTTTATTTTTATGGTTACACCGAAAACATGCATTAAAGTCTAGAAGGATCCATTTTCTCTGGAACAAGATAATCATCTCTGCCACTGTGAGCAGTCGAAGGAGACCCAGGACTGGAAAAATAAATGGCCCTCAAGATTGGCTCGTGTCCCGTCAATGTGACTCTTTCTCAGCGGCGAGGTCACAGTGATTTATCACACTGCCAATATGCAAACATAATCAAGTTACGCAAGTTCATGAGGGTTCGATAAAAGAAAAAGATGACATGAGTCTCTGTTACACATACTTAAAGACAAAACTGTGCATGACTGGACAGACAAGACTGTATGTCACAAATAAGAATATAAATAGTACTCTTATCCAATTCAGTCATGCTCTCTCTCTGTCTCTGTCCCTCTCTTATTAAATGAATCCACTCTGCTGTATCATCGTTGATAAAAGAATCATGCAACAGGGGTGCGGTCGTACACGTCCACAATCAGAGGCAACAGGACTCCAGCCATTCTGGCGAGGTTGATCCATTATTATTAATGATGAACGATAAAGCTTTCCCTACAGCTGCGAACATTATGAATCCAAATCAGAAATGGAAACAACCTCATTGTGTGAGTGCAAGTGAACCGAGGCCCCAAAAATCCACGACTCACTTATGGAAAGCAACTGGCACAGCTTGTTATCGTACGAGGCAAAATTTCTCGCTAACGGCGGATGTATGGGTGGACGGATGCTGAGGTTGGAGGCCTGGAGGAAGAGCAAAGAGGAGGAGATTTATGGATGCAGTGAGAGAGGACATGAAGTTGATTAGTTGCCTAATCGGCCAATGGCGCGGCAGCCACTCAGCGCATTTAGCCACGTCGGCGCGGTAAAGGCAACTTCAGAAGTTCAAATCGAGTGTCAGAATTGGGAGGAACTGGGGATCTACGCGGCTATGAACGGTTGTTCTTGCCCGGTGATGAAGTCAACCAAAGGAACAAATGAACAAAAGGCAGGTGTGACAGCGGGGAAACCGTCCTCTGTTATGTAACAGGGAGGAAACCTTGAGTGCGCTGTGCTGGATGCTTTCGGTTTATCGGGAGTACCAGCTCAGCTGAAGCTGAGGCTGAAGCGTCGTGTCGTCTTACAGCAGGTCTGGATGCAGCCAGACCACCTGGATACTGCCAGACGTACACACACACACACACACACACACACACACACACACACACACACAAACGCGCCACTGCCGTTTCTCAAACCAAAAGTGTTTTTGAATTCTCTCTCGGTGTCGGATGACACACGAGCACGAAACGCTCCAGCGGCTTCTTCCCTCCCTGGTCTTGTGACCAACTGACTTGTTTTGGAACCTGATAGCCGTCCTGGTGCATCCTGACACACATCTGCGTGCCTGTGTTGCAATCCCGCCTGTTTATCCTCGCGCGACTGGTCAGAGTCGTTGGCGTGCATGTAAACAAATGCACGCAGAACACATGATGTTCTTTCTTCACAAGAAACGAGTGCGACTTCGAGGGAACTCTGTGGGGTTTACGTGGCTAAATTACGTTTGCGTTTTGTGTAGTTTGGGGCTGTGCTTTATTTTATTTTATTTTTAGCTTTATTCAAAACGTGTGAGAGAAACTGAAATGAAGCTCTGTTGTTCTGTCACGTTCATGTGGATGCGTACAGTGGTCCTAATTTCTGATAGTGTTTGTTTCCTTTGGCATGTGTTTACAACATTGCCGGCCTTATTTTTCTGCTTTTTACTCGTGTGGATACTTTGCTTGGATAGACTTTATTTTGTAATTGTGCCTTTTCCCATATTTGGAGCATTTAATACCATACATTTGCTATTTTCATTCAAAACCCAACATTTATGGCCTGTCTTACGTCATCACACACTAATACCAATGTGCCCGGCTTATTGTTACTTTTTAACTCCTAAGTTTGTTTCCTGAACCATTAACGATGCCTTCGAACGAAGTACAAATACTTTGTTGCTGTATTTGAGTAGATTTTTCAGGTATCTGTACTTTACACTCGAGTATTTACTTTTCTAAAGACCTTTTACTTTTACTCCCTACACTTGTACACAAATATCTGTACTTTGTACTCCTTACATTGGAAAAAACATTCTCGTTACTTTTATGTTAAAAAGTTTAAAAGATACAAATTTGTTTAAAATTAATTCATTTATTATTACAGTTGTTGCTGCAGTAGAACTATTTGAACTATGCTGTTGTGTTTGTGTTTTGTTGTGCTGTTGTGTGTGTCTGGATTGCACTTTAGAGGGAGATTATTTGCATGTACCTTGGTTTATGAATAAATGTATTGTTGCAGTAACTGCAAAAAAAGAAAATCAGTTTTACTTTTTAGTAAGTACTTTTCAGTACCTGTACTTTCTTAGCTTTCCTTAAGTAAATGAGTTAAATCAGTACTTTTACCAGATTTTTTTATTCATACTTTTACTTGAGTACAAAATGAAAATACTTTTGCCACCTGTGTCAACAGGCAACCGCTTATTACACATCTATTATTAGCACCTGAGGCCATCCATCATTTATATCCCTCTCTCTTTGCCTCGGTAGAAAAGTCGTGATTCGAAGCGGCGTTCTTGTCTTGTCAGTCTGGGTGTTTCCACCGCGTGGGTCTGTTGTGCCCAGACAGGCTTGAACGATATATATGTTCAGAGTCACATCCGTGCCCCCCAGCTGCTGCAGGTCTATGGGTTTGAGCAAGTTCAGAAGAAGGTTGAGGTTATTCTGAGCCTGGCTGTCTGTCGCCGGGTAAAACACGAGCCTTTACGTTGTTTGCACCGACTGGTGGTATGGACGGCGGCGACTTGACCCAAGTGATGCGTTCAGGCAGAAACCAGTGACCCTCGGCTCAAAGAGATCAGACTGGTCCGTCTACATATTTTGCAAACACATGGTTCAGATGCCTATTAAAGACCATGGTTGCATTCTAAATGGTATATTTATTCTTCTCCCGTTTGGCACCTGCTATGGTGGATTGCCCATAGAAATTACGGTTGCGTGCATTATGCATACAAATGGTAAAAGGCACCTCATCAGAATCTTGAGTGTTTTTTACGAATCTGAACAATTCTGCTGTAACTGATGATGTGATTCTTCATTGTGCTTTTGTTCCCAGGATGAAACCCAACATTTACCTCCTCACGGCGGTCCTGTCCATGAGAGAGGGGAGGAAGAGGAGGAACGGACTGGGATCCACAGCCTTTGCCGGAGCGCAGAGGACGGAGCACGGACTCAAATTGAAGTCGATCAGGTGGGCGGAGTAAAGACTTATCGACATCCTGACCATAACCTTGTTCTCTGAATTTGGTGCTCGAAAGACAGCTGATCATGAATACGATACAGAACAAAGATCAACACTTACTCTATACACTTCAGGTACTGCATAAAAAAAATAAGAAAACCATCACCAATGGCAACAAAGAGACATTGCTGCTTGTTGATACTGCTGACAGTTTATCCTGAACAGCTTACCACAGCGTATCGCCCCATTAGTGAATGGCTAACTCTCCAACTAAAAGCTCTTTAACTCCATGTAGCAACATGCCCACTCCAAGTTGGCTTGTGCCGTAGGCGAGAGAAGCTGAGCGTCCGTCACGCCCGCTAACGCAGACGGGATGCTTCATTTTTCAAACGGTTGGCAGGTTGCCGACTCAGCGCAGCAGAAAGGTGTGAGTGACACACTAAAACAGCTGCACCCCGGGGGGGGGCTTGCTTGCTTACACCCAGGGTATCCGTGGCCGACGCGGTTCTCTGTGTCTGAATGCTCGTGAAATGTAAAAAAGAAGAAGAAGAAGAAAAAAAAACAATATATAGGTTATGCATATGGTAACACCGTCTCCTGTTCCGAGGGGCGCAACAAGTAAAGCGCGACCAAGAATCCTGCATTCCTTCGTAGCGAACCCCAGTACGGGGTCAGAGGGGAGGCGTGCTTCATCTGTGACAGGATCCGGCGAAGGTGGAAAGACTAGCTGGGCGGTTCTCAGAACGAAACAGCAGAACTCTGTAATACGGAGAGATGGGAGTGTATTCTTGGCGGCCTCGCACTCAACGGTGCCGCATGTGGGTCAAACTGAAACCGTCTCGTTAGGCGGCGTACAGTGGCGACGCGCACGGACCCTGCGGCGGCAGTTGCGCCAACTTGTTTGAGTGTCATGAAATGTATCCGATCCACTCCGGACTGGACGCGAGGTCTCTCCCGCCTCATCCACCAGTTTGTTCTTGGAAGTGCCAGTGGTGTCCTTATCTTTTCCTCTTTCCTTTTCTACTACACAATTTCCCCAGTGTGTGACTGATGAGGTTTTCTTCTTCTTCTTCTTCTTCTTTTTTTAGACGTCTTCGTCCCTCCAAGAGTGCATGAGGCTGTTGGAGGAAACCTTTCCATTTGCAGCTGGGCAACAACAGGTTTGTTTTTCCCCTCTTACATTTGTTCCTCGTAGTCCAGTCATGTGTCATACTAGAGCACAAATGGGCATTTAAAAAAAAAAAAAGTGGAATGTGGAAAAAAACTTGCCCAAAATGACCAAACATGACATCACACCACTCGAAGACGGCAAGAGAAGATGAAAAGCCAAGAAGAAAGAACGGGGGGCGGGGGGAGAGAAATAAATTACAGACCTCGTCTTCTCGCGGTGAAACGATTGTGTAACAGCAATGATCTGTGAGACGTCGTCACGGCGCGAAGATCTTATCTGACCACCACGAGACGCTTCAACTGATCCACCACATCGAGGCTCCGTCCATTTACTAGAACACCCTCTTCTGGCTGGCGAGAGCAAACCATACACAAGACTTTTTTTGTGTCACGGTGTAAACGTGAATCTTTGAGCAGCGAGCATCGTTGTTGCAGCCTCATGTTTTTTTTTTTGTTTTTTTTAACCAGTTTTCTTCTGTTTTAGTTGCAAGGCGCTGGAGATGGAAATGAAGGTCTGGAGAACCCAACTGTCCCCAGCAGAGGCACAACCGTTGACTTAGAGCTGCAATGGCAAGACCTTCTGGCCATCATGAATTCACAGGTGACTGGGACAATAAAAGCACAATGGTGAAAATATACAGAACACTATATTTCAAAGAGTAGGGATTCCACATCATCTAATTCTGTTCTCCTCTCTTCTTCCGGGTGTCTGGTAGGAAACCCTTCAACAAAACCAAGACAATCACCCAGCAGTGGCTGATCAGCAGGTCCTTTCACTGGATACCCCCACACCACATGGTAATTCGGACACACAGAAGATCACGTTAAAATAAAACAAAACTGCAGACTGAGGAGTAATCAAAAATTAAATGTTAAATAAAGGAAAGACGTAAACAAACACAGCACATTTTGTTCACTGAAAAAATTGAAAATCCTTAATATCTCATGTTGTAATCTTCAGAAGGGTTCAGTTCATACATAGACATCAACGACCTCTGAACTCGCTTGGAAGACTCGCGCATGGTTCAATAATTTAATCTTAGCTTGTGAATTGACGACAGCCAATTGTCATCCTGCAAAAAAAATCTAAAGACCCATACTCTGTTTTTGGTTGTCTAGGTTTGCGGGGGGGTCCCAGCCATTCAGCAGTAGAGCCTGAACTTCTACCACTCACACCCAGTGAAGCACTGGACAACGATAGTTTGACCTCGAAATCAAGAGAACCAATGAATCCCTTCAACGTGAACCCACTGCACAGCCCTCCTGATCACAGAGACCTGCTTGCAGAAGATCCTTTGCAGGGCTTCAGCTTGGCGGAAATGAACCCCAACCCATTTAATTTAAATCTGCCTCCGCAAGATCTCACTGAATCCATGGATGGCAGTCCATGTCCTTACCCTGAAAACCTTGCAAGCTTCAGTGCCAACGGCCGGTCGCTGCTCGCCCCAAGCGTTCCGACGTCTCCCGCCAGCGACTCTCTTTTCGACGATGACATGGAGGACGAGGGTGGCCTACCGAGCCCGCTCAACGATTTGATAGAGGATTCTGCCATTTTGGACGAGATCAGATTGTTGGACCTGGCACTGGAGGAGGGCTTCAGTCCTGAGATGGCAGCCAGGCTGGATGAGGAGGGCTACCTTTATCGTGAAACATCCCAACGGGAAACTGGCAGAGACAACGGCCGCTCGCTCTCAAGCATGGCGGTGGACGCTGAAGACCTGGATCATACCAGAACTTATCAAGGTGAGCGATCCAAAGACTCTAAAAAGATTTCATAGTCACTATCTGTGACACAAAGTGTACCTTCTGCCAAAATGTATATGCATTACAGAGAAATCCCAAGTACATGTTCTGAAAGTCGAGAAACTCACCTCTGCTTGTTGTCCTCTCCTACCAGACACTGAAAATCAGGCAGATTCGGACTCTGGTCTCTCTTTGGGCCACAGCCATTCATCTCCTTGTCCTTCTGAGTCCTCCTATTCGTCGTCGTCCTCCTCCTCTTCGTCCTGCGTGTCAGCTGAGGAAAGCCTTTTCTCTGAGGACGAGGACGAGGACGAAGACACGCTGGGACCTTCAAGTAGTCCAGACATGGACATGGACGTCACAGTAAAGCAGGAGCCGGAAGAGGAGGAGCTGGGGGCAGTGGGTGGATGGTATGCCGAAGACGTGAAGCAACCCTTCCGCCAAAGCATTGGCGATGACAAGCTGCTGAATGGCCTCCCCTGGCTGGAGCACGTTGGCCACGACCACACGTACAACCAGCCGTGGCCGTCGGCGTCTGCGCCTTCCCCGGGCAAGGCAGCCTCACAGATGCCCAGGTCCCACCTGCGCCGCGACGGCGCTGCGCCCCATCGCCACATCTCCGAGGCAAGGATGTGGAACCGAGACGACCGGCGCGCCCGGGCCCTGAAGATCCCCTTCTCCAACGAGGTGATCGTAAACCTGCCGGTGGACGACTTCAATGACCTGGTCACCAGCTCCCAGCTCACCGAGCAGCAGCTGGTGCTCATCAGGGACATCCGCCGGCGCGGCAAGAACAAGATCGCCGCCCAGAACTGCCGGAAGAGGAAGATGGACGTTCTGCAGGGGCTGCGCGACGACGTGTCGGGCCTGGTGCGCCGGCGCTCGCGGCTGCTGCGCGAGAAGCAGGAGAACCTGCGAAGCCTGCAGGAAATGAAGAGGCAGCTGAGAACGCTGTACCAGGACGTCTTCTCCGGGATGAGGGACTCGGACGGGAGGCCGCTGGATCCCACGGAGCACGTGCTTCAGTTCGAGGGCGACGCCGTCACGGTGGGGTCCCGCGACCAGGGGCGTTCGCTGACCAAACCCGGCAAGAAGCAGCGGGACAAGAAGAAGTGAGGAGCAGCTGACCAGGCTGCTTGTTGGAAACGTGAAACAAGTGGCGAATGATTCCTCGATGAGCGTGGTCCAGATCCTAAACCAACAACTATGGGGAATGGGACATCTTGCCTGGTGGAGATGGAGGGTGAATGTCATGAAATTCTTTAGCGGAGGGCATTGACACATGATCCATGACAACATGGGACTGGAAAAAGAACACTTGCACTCCAAAAGTAATGGGTTCTCCATTAAACAAAACAAAAAAAAAAGGATTCAACACTGGAAAAGGTCTTGAGTTTAACCTTTCGATAGGCCTCAACCTCCACAGCACTGACAATGATCCAGGCCATGGCCGGCACGAACAAGAGGCAGAGGTTCCGCGCCATTGGACCGGCCACCCGTCTCCTCCATCAGCTCCGTGGGAACCTTGAGCTTGAGAAGGAAGTGAACTGATTACAGGCATGATCCTGGTTATGATGCAATGTTGCCAATGCCACGATGACTGAGCCAGAAGTGGCAGTCTGCTGATTTGAGGTGGTGACCCTCCTAGTAGAGTGAGTGGAGGTGCAAACCCATCTGCAAGTGCACTCCAACCGGTTGGGTGACTGGGATCTGTCACGGTGAACGTCAGTTGCTAGGTAGTGCCATGATGGTAGCTAGTTGCTAAGATTTTTCTCCCCATCAGTCTATGACGTTGGGTGCAATTGTTGGCAACTGAATGCACAAAGTAAATGATTGCCAACTCTGTTCTTTAAGATGGCTACACTGACGCAGCCCTGAAAAATGAGTTGGAAGAATTTTGGCACTAGTTAGCAGAATTTACTGGGAAGAGATATCATAATCCAGATCCAGTCCCTATATTGCAAGCACCATCAATGAATTCATTTTGAATTTGAAACTGTGTATCTTGGCGTTTTAATAATTGCTGTTTGGAATATCAGTGATTAAAAAAAACAAAAAATAAAACTTGTTTTACGAGTTGCTGGTTGGAATA
Organism: Nelusetta ayraudi; assembly: GCF_046127955.1. Classification (NCBI taxonomy): domain Eukaryota; kingdom Metazoa; phylum Chordata; class Actinopteri; order Tetraodontiformes; family Monacanthidae; genus Nelusetta; species Nelusetta ayraudi. Next base: position 805,297 of record NW_027466066.1, on the reverse strand, counting down.
TCAGTGATTAAAAAATAAATAAATAAATAAAACTTGTTTTACGAGTTGCATGTATCAACAAAAAAAATAAAAGTACAACAAAAGAAAATGTTTTAAAGTGGAATAACCTGTGGTTCACTCAGGGTCCTCTGTACATGTTGACTCTCAAACATCCTGCTGCAACCTGCTGATGATGGTTATTGGCCTTCTGATTTCAGAACCAATCAATTCAGGGAATATACTCCACTATTTTCTTTTTATTTTTAAGGTTTTATGAATTTAACTGTGGCGGTTATGCTTTGACGTTTTTTTTTATATAGTGTGAAGAAAATGTATTTCATTGCTCCTCAACTGATATATTTTCTTAAAGAGATGGTAATAATCAGTCTTTTGAATGTAGCTTTGCAGTTGCCCCTCTTGTGACCGAAATCTAAAAATTTTCCGTCATTTCAGCAGAGCAGCAGCTCAATGGTATCATGTCGATGAGAATCGTTTCACGAGGAAACTACAGTTTTGATTTGCTCTGTAATTGATACAATGGAACATTCATCAACAGCCTTTGTCTCCACATGCTTTCCATAAACCCCTAATTGATAAATATTTGTAACAAAGTGAATGAAACGGGATACATTTGGAATTTCTTCCACAAGAACACAAGCTGCAATTTCCTGTTTACGGGTAGTCACATCCTCTAAGAGTCTCACAATGTGTGTGGGTGCGATGGTAAAAGCATTAGACTCAGGTAACAAACTGTCAGGAATTCACGGTGACTGTACATAATTTCCAAACCCAACAGCTGCGTACGTCCGTTTCATAAATCCTTGCAAATCCGGTAGAGTGGAATTCTTTCCACAGACACTGTTAGAAATTAGACAAATTCCCTACCATGTAACGACCACCTGACCTAGAAAAAAAACAGCCATGAAACTTCTGTTAATTGTCGTTTACATTTTATGAATGTCCAAGCTGCTTGCTGGTTTTCAAGGACTTGGCGACTTTTTTCTCTGTTGTGAATAAACAGAAAAGAATACTACAATTTGTTGTTTCGTATTTTTACGCAGTTCTTGATTGGGGATGAACGCTCTCAGGTCGGTAAAGCGACATTGGCTTAAATGACTTCCTGAACAGCAATTTTACTACTACTACTACTAATAAAAAAGTATTATTATATTAATAAATAAATATTAAGTTCATACTGTTGCAATGAAGTAAATGAGAACACAAAATTCTGTTGCCTATAGACGACTGCTTTTTATTTTCTACTACTAAGCACGAGGAAGTTATTGGTGAAGTTCCAAATAACTGGGATTTGACCTGGACTCTCACTTGACCAATACTGTGAAACGTCCTCTTGTTTTTTTTTTTTTTTTAAGAGTTAAGACTTTACAGATATAGTCTAAATACATGTACACGTGATTAGATTTGTCATGTGCGGTAACACTATCAGCAAGAATGAAAGAAGTGTAAAAACAGTGTTGAGAGCGGAGATGTCATACCAGTTTCACTTAATTGGTCTAAACGTTCCAACGTCGAGTGACTGTGCTTTAAAATGAATATGAGCCCATTTCCCTCCCTCGATTCCTCACAGGGTATCAGCTTTGCATGCATCTAAATCAGCTTTCACAGAGTATAAATAAATTAAGAGACCATATTGTCAATATCAGGCAATTTATAATGTTTTTCGTCAGCGCTGCGCCATGAGATTTTTTTTCAATGTAAAAATGTGCTTCTGTGGCTTTGAGAAGGTTGAAGAAAGGCTGAGGAAGAGGACAGGAGGCAGAGCTGGAGATGTCGAGCTTATCTTTGGAAGTGAGCAGGAGTAAGGACACAAGCAGGACGGAGCATGTCAGCTGTTTTGGGGATGAAGCCAGACTGAGACGGTTTAGACATGTCCTGAGGTGGGGCACTGAATATTATGGGATAGAAGGATGCCGAGATCGGAAGTGGGGGGCAGGAGGCCTGGGTGACGTGCGGAGGTTTATGGATGTAGTGAGAGGAGGAGGAGGAGGAAGCAGAGGATTGGCTGTAGAGAGCATTGAAGGGAGCAGCCACAAGTGAACCTGTACACGCAGAAAAGAAAAGTCTTGAGGGGAAGAAGTGCAGTTAGTATAGAACCACGATTGGGAGACATCGCATTTTTCAATTAACAAAAAAACAAACAAACAAAAAAAAAAAAATCCAAAAATGTGTCTCAAAAGAACCTTGACAATTCTATCCATTGAACTGTATCGTGAAATAAGCTCAACAGAACAGAATCAGAATCATGGTTGGCTTCATCTTTAAATACACTCCACCACTTAAACCTCATCATCAGAGCTTCACTATATCTGGAAGAACGACTGGTGGTCATCATTTCTACTGATTGCATTTGCTGCGTCCCATTACAACCACACACCATTCGAGAGCTGGGTACGAAAAGGTAGAAAACAAAAAACCTTTATTGTCCAAAAACAAACATGTTGCGCAGATCAGCAATGACGGACACTTCAAGGAAAAAGGGATGAACATGCAAAAGGACAACAGTTAAGCCACTACACACAGGGAGAATCCCCCAAAAAGACAAGATAGAAAATACTAACGGGCAGACCCAGCGCCAGCCGGCTCAATCAAGTCATACCAACGGAAGGCAAAGACATTTGACCAATGGGAGATCGAGGGTGAAAACGTGGTTTCTGAAAGGTACCCGTTACAGTTCACACCCTTCAACTGTGGGTGCACAGACCTCTGTCCCCAGACACACGCTGGATTGTTCCGTCGAGTCGCAGTGAGGGCCGTTCCTCGACCAAAACAAACCGAAGCGCATGCCAGGCACCACATCTGTACACGTTGGATAAAACTAACGGAATATTACAAATGTAAAAAAAAAAAAGGCAAGACGGCAATCTAAAACGCAAGAGGCAAGAAGTGAAGGGTGCCGCACTTTCCCGTCAGGGTTACAACAGATCCAGCGACAGGAACGGTATCGAACGGAACGGTTTGGAGAAAGGAAGATGTGAACTCGCCAGCCTGGGTCTGCCAACATAGAACGCTACTATGCTAGCTATGATACAGTTTTATATATATTTATATGTTTAAAAAAAAAAAAAAAAAAGGTGAGAGAGCAGTCGGGCAACAGTCAACACAAACACAGGGAAGACGTCACTGTTTGTTCATGCCGATTTTTGAAGCTGTGGGGGTTTTTCTTTTTAATGTAACGACCAAGAGAGCGGTTAGGGGGGCGGGGGGGCGAGAGGAGAACCATGCTGCCGTCGTCGTCGTCGTCATGTCTTGAGTGCTGCCCGACCAGCGCTAGCTAAAATAATACAATCTAGGAACCACCCGCGTGGTCACGTGTTTGGAAAAAGGTTCAAAACGAGCGAGCGAGAGAGCGAGAGAGGGAAGTCACTGAAATACACTTTGAAAGGCCTCCGTCGCCAACACCCGACTGGAGGTTTGGTGAAGGGAGAGCCTTCTGGAGCGCGACGGTCTCGCCAGGAAGCTGCCTACCAGCCAGAGTGGCGCCTGGGCTTGTCGGCTTGCACAGTAGATGAGTAAATGTGGGTCGCGACATCGGCCGATCAACTACCCGCTCGCTGGGGGAGAACAAGCTGACAGGTGGGCTTGGGAGAGGAACACTGTTTCGGGGGTTTATGTCAGCGCGCCTCTGCCCAGAAGGTGAAGGAAGGACAGCCTTCCCGGAACCCATCCCGGAACCCATCCCGGGTCCACTCGACTGTACCATGGGCTTTGGCCACGCCCTTTTCGAGAAGAACCGATGACTTCACGTCCAGCTGAAAGCGAACAACCGTTCCAAGTCCGAAATACAGCCGGGCGTACAATCTTACATTCGCAGAGTAGCTAGTGTGTGTGTGTGTGTGTGTGTGTGTGTGTGTGTGTGGGTTACCTCCTAACGAAACACCTCAACAGACGCTCGACTCGACAGCTCTGCAAGCATCTCGAGCGCTGATTGGTCGGCTGCCACGCTGGCTGGTAGGACGTTTAAGGCCAAAGATACAATCTGCAGTGGACTCAAGACTCAGACCCCCCCCCTCCACGCCGTCTGGGTCATGAGGACCTCTGCACTTTTCTTTTGGCATCTTTTTTTTTTTTTTTTTTTTTTTTTTTAAAGAGTTTTGTTGAGAAAGGGTTTCACATGGACTAAGATGAGAAAAAACGAGGTGGCACAAAGAGAAATGACACCGCCAGAGACGCTCCTCCACAATCCTCCAGCACCCCCCTCCTGCCCCAAAAGAAATTCCCTCCTACATATCGTGACAAGGAACCGGTTATTATTATTTTTTTTTTTCCTATTGTTTGATCAGAGCTGCCATGTTTCTCCATCCCGTCCGCCTCACCTCCAAACCGAGTCAAACGCTTTAAAAGGCAAACTCGGACCGGAGACCTGTAACCGGCGCCAGGCGTGCACCTGGACCCTTGCGTGTTTTTTTTCTTTTTTTTTTTCTTCCGAGTCGAGATGCAGGTGGGAGCCTCTTTTGAAGGAAAGGATGCGTTTGTCTCTTCCCCGGAGGAGGAGGAGGAGGGGGGGTGGGGTCGGGGAGGGGCAGGAAAACAAGCTCCTCCCTCTCTTCTCGCAGCTACCTCGGCAGTCGGAGCGTCTTCGCTGCCGGCGTCGCTGCTGGAAATCAGCGGCCTGGGCAAGCAACAGTTCGCCAGTGTGAAGCCGCCTCCCTGCCCCGCACTCCTCCACAGCCACCGCTCTGCCACCCCCCCCCCCCGCGGGCGCTCCTCTTCCCTTTAGTCCTTTTTCTCCTCCTCTTTCTTCTCCTCCTCCTCCGTGGGGTAAGAGTGCCAGGTGAGGCGCTCCTCGTAGAACGAGATCACCACTTGGGGGCACTTGACGTTGGCCTCCTTGGCCGGGACCAGGTCGGCCTCGTCCGAGTTCTTCCTGCAAATTGAGAGGAGGGGAAGAGCGATGGTGGCGGAGAGAGAAATTCAAAATTAATGACAAGAGTTTGAAAAATATGGTTCTATTGTTAGAATAAAGAAAAACTTGAGCCATGACCATGTAGTAGGGCTGAACGATTATGGAAAATAATCTAATTGTGATCCCCCCCCCCCACCTCAATATTGCGATTTAATATAGAATAATATAATTTAATTTAATTATTTTTTGTATTTTTCCACAAACAAAAAATTATATGCGTTACAATAAACATATCAGATTTATTATACACAAATTGTTCTTTTTTTATAGGCTAAGCTAATGCTAAGATAAAAGCAAAATGAAGCACGAATTGAAATGAAAGAGCCTTTATTTATCTACTAGTGTTTTTGTTTTGTTTTTTGCAAGACATCTCAATAGGGCGTAGAGTGATTTTGTTTAAGTCCACACAAAGCACAAAACAGAGACAGCTTCATTCAACCGATTTTAACACGCTAGCAGCATTAACGTACGAGGCAGCGGTTCGCTGCCAGCGAACACAACTCCGACTGTTGCGGTCCTTGGTGCTCCGGTAGTCGTTCTGCATTTTTTTTTTTTTTTTTTTTTTTGCTAAACTACGGTCGCCAGTTGGTGGCAACCAGGAAGACCTTCTTTTCCTTGCGTGTCGCTCCGTCCGTCCAGCTCGTCGCAACATCGACTCCTCCCACTACCTGCTTTTCTTCGCGCCGCTCGCAAGTCACGTGACCGGAACTCGCGTCAATCAAATCGCAATCTTTGCGGTTAGAAAATCTCGTTTTGTCCTATCGCGACATTATCGCAAACTACAGCCCTAGCGTGTAGGTACAAAATCTGCCCTGGGTCCTGGGCGATTTCAATGACGTGACAAACGTGTCATTGGCTAAGTGGTGTCTGTAAGGCTGTGATATTTGCCCGGGGGTGCTACAACTGCTGATGACGTCGCATACGGCAACTCTATTAGGACAAACTACATTACGGTCAAAGGAACAATCGATAGATATGATAATGTATAGACAGATAAAATTGTTAAATATAAGCAGATATCTGCTACATCGCTGTCAAACAGATAGATGGACAGAATATATTATGATTATATATAGATAGATATAACCATATTATACCCATCCATCTGACCGCGATGCAGTTTGTCCTAATAGAGTTGCCGTAAGGCCCCGAACCACATTTTGTACAAAGCCTGGAGCAGAATTGACTGGTCTGATTTCACTCAACCAGCTAAACATTACTGGTCTTACTAAACACAGTGCTAACAGAACAGGCCAACACCCACCACTTCATGAGGAACATCAGCTCTCCGCTGGAGTCTGTCGCGCCGATAATCCTCTCTGGCTGCAGACCTCTGCCAAAACCTCGAGCCTTTTCGCCCTGGGAAGAAGGAGACCAGACGAGCATACGGTCACGACCAGAAGCAGACAGAAAGCAGTGGCTGCAGCAGCAGCTCTTCAGATTTATTGCTACCTCGCCCCCCACCCACCTCTTCCTTTTTCCTTTTGCTGCCTCGTTCCTCCGAGTCTTTCGGGGCCTCCGCGGGGGCTTTCCTCTTGCCCTCCTTCTTTTTCTCCTCCTTCTCCTTCAGTTTCTGCATGAACTCGGCGATGAGGTCCGGGCAGTCCAGGTTATCCTCGGGCTCCCACGTGTTGTCCTCGCTGCAAGCATTTCATTTCAAAAATCAATTTTTATTTTTATTTTTACAGATCAAGAATCTTCTGACACCATCACAAAAATACATAGATTGTTTGCGTTGGAACCGACTACCCGCACGCAACTAGGTTAGCCAGGATGCAGCAGTACTCACTCTGAGAAGCCCTTCCACTTCAGCAGGAACTCCACTTTCCCCTTCACCACCCTGCGGTCCAAAACCTTCTCCACGACATACTCTTCTTCCTCTTCCTCCTCCTCTGCTGCTGCTGCTCCTCCTCCTCCTCCTCCTCCTGCTGCTGCTGCTGCTGCTGCTGCTGCCGGGGCTACTCCTCCAGCTGGAGCAGCAGCAGCAGCAGCACTGGCAGCAGCTGCTGGTGGTGCTGCTCCAGCTGCTGCATCTGGTGCTGGTTCTGGCACGGAGGCCGCGGGCGGCAGCGGCTCCTGCTGCTGCGGCTGCTCCTCCTCCGCCGCCACCTTCTTCCCCTTCTTTCCTGCTACGGCGGCCAGCTTGACGTCTGGTGAGGGCACCTCTGGAACCACAATACAGGAAAAATAAACATGCATGTGAGTTCCCCCCCCACACACACACACATGCATATTTGAGTGCATGCAACTAGTGGTAGGAAGCTGTAATCTTGCGAGATTTGGACCGATAGAGGCGTGACTAGACTGCGTTTAAGAGTCGGTTAAAACTGGCTGCAACTATAAAAAAAAAAAAAAAAAGGAAAGGAAAGGAAAGCAACGTTAGTGTAAGGGAAGAAAAAAAAAAAACAGAGCAAGAAATACATGTTAAACAAGACACCAATCAAACGGAGCAGAGCGCAGCTTGTTTTATGGCTTGGTTTGGCGCGGACTGTGTTTGCACAGCAGCGCTGATTGAAAAACGCCCACTTCCATGCTTGCGGGAACTACAGGGGTGAATTGAATCTCGGCTCTCATGCAACATTCCCCGTTGCAACAGACCGTGAAAAAAACCCCATCGGAACAACATACGCAGGGTCCACATTGATACTGGACAGCAAACATTTTTTTCCCAGCCCTAACGACACGTGAGGCGGCTCGGTGTCGATGCGAGCGCTTGTCGCGCGATGCAGAGGCTCCTGTCAGCACGGGTTCGTGTTTCAAGAAGCTAGCAAAGCTCGGAAAAAAACCCGCGTTCAAATTCTGTCCCTCCAATGTCTTTATCCTAATTTGGCCTCCAGATATACAGTATTTAGACGGGGTCTGCCAGCTCCACTCTAAGGGCAACATGGCTGGCGTGTTTTACCCCCAGAAGCTAAATGAAGCTAACGGGTAGCCGTACCTTCGCTGAGAAAGCTCCGGTCGCAGGGACGCCCGAATGCAGGACTTTATACACACACCAACTCAACGCCTGTCGGTGGACGATGACAAAGCGGTAGCCGCGCCGGTGGTGACGGCAAACTGGGAAAAATGTCTTTGCAACAACGTCCTTTTCCTGGGAGCTGCACAATGGGCCTCAGCGTCGTTAACAACAAGCAGCACCAGCCCGTTCTGCCCGCCAACAGCGCCACCGGACGTGACGTCGCTTTCCCCGAAACACAGCATTGTGGGAGGTGAAGTCGTTAGTCGGTAAACGCCGAGATAAGAGGGGGAAAAAATTTAAAAATGCAACTATTAAGTGGTGAATTGACGCGTCACATAACATTGCGACTTGGCCTGCTTCTCCACCATTGATCCAAGTTCGACCACTCGACAAACAAACACACCTTAGGCTTATAGCGTACAAATCGTGCTAAGCCTTCAGAGTTTTAGGGTTTAGCCATAACTTCTGGAACTTGTCACCCATCGCTGCGAGTGAAGCAGTCAAAGCAGCCGGGTATGATGAGAAGAACGTGAACAATTATTTTTTTTTGTTCAAGCCAAATTTCGAGGCTTTCGAGCAGTTTAAGCGTGCAGCGTTCCATGAAAAACGCCCATCTCTCCACGCCTTCCAGAAGCGGCGAGCGTGATTTAGTAGTGTTGCCGCACGCCATCGCAGCAGCAGCAGCAACCTGGTGCATCTGCAAGTATAGGACGCGCAATTTACAAAGAGAAGCGTGCAACTGTGTGGCGCCACTAAGGGGTTTTTATTTTTTGTGTTTGACGTTTATATTGAATTTGGGGGAGCATGTACTGCCATCAGTCAACCTCGACCATAATATGTCGGTGGTCCACTTCCGCCAGCGGTTGTTTAACATGGCTGGAGTGAAGCTAACATCAGGCTTACCGCAGCAAATCAACGCCTTCCCGGGGCTTCTCGTCAGCTTGCAGTCGGCCGGAGTCAAAACACCAGTCTGGCGTGGTGCTGTGTGTTGCAGACTCGTAACAAAAAAAACAACAACAACGCGCAATTAGCTCCGGATGGAGTTTGTTCCAACGTGATGTGCAGATACAAGCCACCACAACGTCGCTGGCGAGATCCCGTTCTACCCGCCAACGGCACATCTGCGTGTGACGTCACAAGATGAGCGAGGTGTTGTGGGATGTGAAGTCTTACAGCCACAACTACGGAAAGTGACTGGGTAACATAAATGACTAAAAAACAATTACAGTTTGGATACAGCTACTGTGATATTGTATCAATATTACCTCTGGTGAATATAAAAACAAACAAAACACAAAAAGACAATGATACACAGTGGACATGCTTGCCATTATATTCTCCTTAGTTCTTTATGCCATCAATTAAACAAGGTCATTTTGGTCCTTAGCAAGATGCATCACAGAGTCACGCAAGTGGTGCAGATTTGTTACTGATGTGATGTAAATCTCCGACCTCATACCTCTGGTGACCGCCGAATCCATTCAAGATGACAGTTTCTCCAGAACTTTGTTACATTGAGGAAATTAGATAATTTGAGAATTCACTCTGTCAATCATCACTCTGCTGGAAGTAGCAGTCATCGGAGACTCTCACGTCGTTTCCACACAAGTGCATATGTTACAACAATGTCGCCTGTCAACTTCGCTGAAAGTTGTGAACCATCAAATTAACAAAAAACAACAACAAACATCTGCATGATTCAGAGGTCGCTTTGGGATTTAATAGTTTTGCTATTTTTTTTTTGTCATTCACACTGAAATTTTAAAATCATTTGTCATGTGATGTACAATCCAAGTAGAAAAAAGATCTGCGGTCCTCAATTTATTAGGAAGGTATTAGGATGGCATAATACAATTATGCCATCTAGTGGCCTAATAAAGAAAGTGCAGTTGACAGGAAAATATTGTAGAACGTTTTGTTTTCACGCGAGCATCTGATCATATTAAAATATGTTTTATTGTTGTTTCTATGTTAAAAGTTTTATTAAATAACTGTCCTTTAACATCTAAGTGGAATAAGTTTCTAAAGTATAATCACACTGCATTTTTTGTGTGATGATACATGTCTGTGAGTACTACTCTTTGCACTATAATTTTTGTAGGACTTATTATTATTATTATTATTATTATTATTATTATTATTATTATTATTATTATTATTATTATTTATTTATTTATTTATTTATTTATTTTTAAGTATTCTATACTATTCTATTCATGAAGTGGCACTAGTTTGTATTACTTCACGTCTCGCCCATCAGATGGCGCTTGGGAGCATGTTAGTGACGCGAGTATTTCAAACGCAGCATTTTGTGCCAGATGATAACATCGTCACAGCTAACAACTAATCCAGGGTTCACGTTCACGTTCGCGTTTCTTCATAGGTAGCCGTAGGTAGAATTATTTTTTGCTGAAAACCAGAGGAGGGCGTCCTTGTCAACACAAGAAATAACATAAACAACAGGGTTCGCATGCAACACCACAACGTAGCACGGTATTCGCAAGCTTACCAAAATCAGCATTCACGAGAACCCGCTACTACGACTACTTCTAATATTAAATAAATATGCGAAATTTTTAATTTACACGAGTAATTGAAACTGGAACGACGCTGTTCCTGTAGGGCTTCTTTCTATAGCTTGGACTTTTAACCTTCGACCTAACGGGAAGAACTGAAACTCATCAGAGAGGAGTCATGATGGAGTAATAACCCTGTAATAACACTATAAAAATATTAAAACTATAATAAATAATAAATAATCATTGTCACCTATTTGTTATTGTACGCACTGTGTATGCACTGTGTGTGTGTGTGTGTGTGTGTGTGTGTGTGTGTGTGTGTGTGTGTGTGTGTGTGTGTGTGTGTAAATAATATGTAGGCCCTCAGTGAACTGAAATTGACCGACGTAACTTTGAAACCTTGTCAGGTATATTTCAATCAGTCACAGTTTATCCTGCCAATGGTGGGAGTGAAAATGAATGAAATGAATAATTATTGAAATAATTCGATTTGAAATTATTTAGACTATACAAGTTCAATGCCGATATCAAACCACAACGTTGTATGCCAGTGAAATAAGTTCACCGATTAGACAAATCAAACGATTCAAGTATTTACAGTTTATTTTGAAACAGTTGAGGAAATGGAGAGTAATTTTAGGGAAATGTTTTAGGAAATTTTTCCCGAACTGAATTAAAAAAAAAAAAAAAATCAGTGTTTGGCTAAATTAACTGAAAAAAAACAAAACACAAACTGAACAGGTGTACAAATTGGTTGATTAGGAACCTTATTCTTTTTTTTTTTTTTTTTTTAAACACCCCAATAACCCAAAACATTAAATACATTCTAAGAAGCACCAACGCTATTGAAAGGAACACACACACACACACACACACACACACACACACACACACACGATAAGCATTATACAATTTAACACCCGAATTTAATGTCAATAAAATGTAGCTATAACTATATGAATAAATCACTTTTAACAATTAATTAAACAATCCAAATGTCACACATAGTTTATTTAGTTACATATGTTTCTGTTTCTAGAAGGTCTTGTTTTCGTCCCCTAAATATATCGGCAGATTCTTGAGTAATTATCAGTGTGTAAATGCTGCTGTTGTTTTTGTCTTTGTTGTTTTTGTTGTTGTTGTTTTTTAACATTAACAAACTAATCACTGAACTGACTGCCGCTCAGTGTTTCGTTGCTCAGTTTTATGACAGCAGAGGGCGCAGTGATGCTCCATCCAGGACCGGGTTTCCTTACTTTCCTTTACCTCAGTTGTGTCCAAATGTTTGTCTACACTTTGGGGATCTCAGTAGCCTGAAGGCTGTGTCCTGTATAAAATTAATGAAAAATTACATCTAGTGCTGTTTTGTGGGAGCAAACAGGGCCTCAGCAAAATTAAGATAAAGGATCAAGCATAAAAAGACGATAATAAGCCTCTATCAGTGCTGGAGGCTGCGTGTAAGCAACATTTCTGTTTCAAGTTAATTCAATCATCCATGTTTGTCTAAGTTGTCTTGGCACAAATAGTTTTGATTCATAAGTGTAATTTTGTCTGTGCTGCATTACATTCATAGCGGAGCCTTTTTTTTCTAGTCAGTGTCAAAATACAGTGTAAAAACAATGTAGAAACAAGAATTAAATAAGGCCTACGATTGAATAGATTAGACGATATTCAGTTTAATATTCAGTTTAATATTCAGTTTAGTGTCTCACCAGATTCCCATGAAACTTACAAATCTTTTCATTGCTCACCTGTTTGTTTGCCAGTGAGATCGTGTGATGACATGATAGTGCGACCTGCATCAACACACACACGCACGCGCGCACACACACACACACGCACACAGATAAACATTCTGGGCTACAGTCACTGCAGTTGTACAAATTGGCCTCGTGTATAAACTCTTATTATTTACACAGCAGTTGTTTATTTTCAGCAACCATGTCTAAAAGACATGTAAATATTTGATCTAATGCCAGTAGGCCCTTGTGAAACCTATCTGCTCTGAGAAAGAGAGAGAGAGAGAGGAACTCTTACAAAAATGTGTGTCTATAAAAATCCGCACCTTGGGCCAGTCAGTATAAAACACCACATCTTGTGAATCCTCTGCCAGTAAAGCGAGGAGGAGGAGGAGGAGGAGGAGGAGCAGGAGGAGGAAGATGGAGACTCAGAGGTGCTTATTGTTTGTCATTTTTCCCCCTCCTGAGCCTCCAACATAATGATGACACTCATCAGCTGGTGAATGTCGAGGAAGGACTGGAAATGAGGGAGGCTGGAGGGGCGCGGCGCTCCCTCACAGGTAACCATGACAACGTCTGTGACATCACGAGTCGGGCGAGAGGGAGGCGAGAAGAGCTGTGGCGTGTGTACAGGTTTGTACCGCAAAGTGTGTGTGTGTGTGTGTGTGTGTGTGTGTGTGTGTGTGTTGCCTGTATCTTCCCCATCATATCAAAAATGAACTGAGCAAAAACATTCAGTTTTTGACGCAGAGAACAGATGTTTAATCATTTTTCAAGACTTGTGTTAACTTCTTGCACTGAAGCAAGAACCTGCTTATCACCGTGCATTAGAGATCCAATGAGAATGATAAAAAAAAAAATGAAAATATAAAACGTTAACGTATTTCATGTTGAATAAAATCACAAAATTTCCTTCATCTTTTGTTTTTTTAAATAAAGAAATGAATACATTTATTTTATTTTAATGTACATTATATTGACCCGAAAATCTCATACTGCTGAATGATGAAACCAGAGCATATAAAGAGCCCGCTTCTGAGGAGGTGACCATATCAGTCACGCCTTTGCAGTGGCACAGAAAGTAGATCTGTTTAGTGTTTATATATATATATATATATATTTATATATATATATGTATATATATATATATATATATATATATATATATATATATATATATATATATATATATATATATATATATGTATATATATATATATATGATATTAGAGCTTGCATAAAACCCAATAGAAAGTGGCACATCAGCAAAGATTAACTTAAGAATTTGCAATACGCACTTTTACCATTAGATACCGCCAAATCTTACTGAGGGGGCCTTTACATTAGAAATTCATACCTAAACGTACACCTAAAAAAAACGAAACCCTCTTTTGTCTTTGGTGAATGTGGAAGCTTGGCTGGTGTGACAGGTGTTGATTCATCCCGACGCTGCGTGTTGAGCTCTGATCTCTTATTTGCATCTAAAGCAGTTCGGAAGACGCTCATTTGGCCTATCTGCATGCAAATACACACACACACACACACACACACACACACACAGGCAACCGCATCCACCCGCACACACACACACACACACACACACACACACCTTAATGCAGGGCGGCATGCTGTGCTGCCTGCCCCCCGGGCGTGCCGCGTGTATCCGTGATGGAGAATGGGAAGCGAGTCGTTGCCCTGCCGCTGAACCTCCTCCATCTCTATCTGCCGCCTGATGGATGCCGCCCGCTCAGCCCTGCCCCGCAGCGTCTTCATTTTCCCAAAGACGCGAATAAAGATAAGGGATTTACGGAATAAACATCCCGATCTGGCTCCGTCTCGTCTGTCTTTGAGGGAAAAGAAAAAGAGGAAGGGAGCGTCGGCGTGTCCATCACGGCAGCCGCCGGGCCGGTCCCCCCTGTCCTGGTGGCGAGTGGCAGAGACGTCCCATCAAATCTGCGCCACATCACCGCCGACTGGTTGTTTTTCCATCAGCAGTGTGTAAATGATCGCAGCTGACAGGCAGTTGGCCCGTCTCTGCTTTTGTCAAGTTTAAAGTTTATCACTTTTGTCAAATAAATTATTGTTGAACCACCTTGCCGTCTATCTCCGATGTTCCATTTTCCCCGAGTGTGGGTCCGTAACGGTGACATTTTCTAAACAGTTCAAAAATGTGAAACACACAATACATTCTGTGCCTCACGTAATTCCTTCAAGGTCCCCACACTGTAAGCATTTCCAAATCTTTATTTCTTTCTTTGTTTGCTTCAGACTCCAGCGGAGCGTCCTTGCACGTTTTAATTAAAGTAAACCGCGTATTTAGCCCTGTGTTTGTAGCTTCCAGCTGAAACCGATGCCTCGTTCTCACGTTTCCTCTACGTTTGGGATGAAAGAAGTAAAAAGGTCAGAATAAACAGCGTGCAATGGACGTTCACTCGTCCGACAGGCGGCAGAACCCTTTGTGACACCACAAGGGGCCTGGCATGGCACTTTGGGAAAAAGTGCAGCCAGATGGAAAAGTAAATGACAGACTTTTCTCATTTCCGTTCATTCACTAGCTAGAGAGACTGATTAGTGCTGGAAACCACTGACAAGATGAATCTTTGCTTTCCTGTAGGACATTCAAGGCCCCCCCCCCCCCCCAACTGAGCCGGGTAGAAAAAAAGAAATGTAATTTTGGTGTTGGATCAATGGCTTTAATGGAATATTTTTCTCACTCCGCCATTTAAATGGAGTGACTTATGAAAGCAGATGAGTAGGAGTGGCTCTGAAACCTCTGACCGCAGCAGCGGAGCTTTGATTCTGCTAAATGTCCCAATCCATATCGGAGTGAGCGTCGCTCCGTCTTCGGTAAACCGATACGACAAAAAGAGGGATCGTGGCTGTTATCCCTGCTCACTTCGCTTCGGGTTCTTTTTATTTTTTTCTTGCAAAATGAGGAGTCCTTTGATGAGGGCGGGACCGGCGGACAGAAAACATCTTTTGTGAGCTGCGTGCGACGTACACGGCGTGAACTCTCGCTCCTCGGCGGGCCCTGCCCTGGATTTGAACCCCAGACTGAACCCTGGCTGACCCCCGGTGCACGCCGAGAAAGTCACTTAGTCAGCTTATATTTTTGAGGAGGCATTCGTCCGACCCGCCACCACCACCACCAGCCGGGGCCTGTGGCGGTTCATTGTGTCAAACATTCGCACTATGCTGACGTCGCCTCCTAATAATGCTCCGCCAACATCTCTCTCCCCCACCCCCCCCCACCCCAGCCCCTCGGAAATCTGCTCCGTTTCTCAGGCAAATACAATTTAAAAGATCTGTAAAATGTTCCCTGACGTGTTTTCTGCTGCTTCCGTGTTCTGAATGCGATGTTTGGGTCGTTCCGCGTTCGTGTCCAGTTGGACTTATAACCTGATGAACATGGCAAAAAAAGCGCTAATTTGTTTGCGTCGATGACCAGAACAAGCGTAAAACCCGGATTCAGCCGTCTCTCCGTGTTGCTGTATTGCAGCCGCGTAGAGTTCAGTCTCATGGCGGCGCCGTCCTGCTCTTCCCAAAGCGGCCGCGTGCCGACGCGGAAGCGGAGCCGGGGAGGATATTAGCTAGCCGAGGGCCCCCGAGGAGTCGGGAGGTAATCGACCTCTAATTGCACCCCACTTACTGTAAATAAGATCAAAATTTACATAGCGGACCTGATGGTTTCCCTTCCTCGGAAAGTGTGACTGGGAGCAAAATGAGCCATGAGTCATTTTACTGAGGCTTTGAAACCGCAGGTCGTAGATTCAAGCAGGTTTTTAAACATTTCCAGGGAGAGAGAAATGATGAGCGGTATTGCCAGTAAAAACAAACTGACATGAGTCAGGATCAGTTTTTAAGGTTGACTGGAGCTTTCTGTTGCTTTTGTGGAAGAGTTCAAAGACTCTCAATCAGCTGACGGATTTATGTTGTGAACATTGAGGACAAGTATAGAATATTTGGTGGCAACTGATGCGGCCTCAAAAGAAATGACTGTGGTTGCTAAATTGAAACTGGAATCAGTGACATCAGTAAGAAAGTGGACGTGCTGATGTATAATTCATACTGCTACTACCTGAAAGTAATAATTTGAATATTTTGAGACCGAAGATAAAAAAAGAAAAAGAAAATCAGTGCAAATTTTTGATTAGATTAAAAACACACCAATTGTCCTCAGTGTTTATTGTCCTTCAAGCATATTTATTTTTATTTTTGGTACAAATATCAAATATAGATGGTGAGATGGAAGGAACCGTGAAGGTGAACTCTGCCTGACCCACTGAACCCGCCGCGACCCAAGGAAGCCCTGACCTGGAGTCCAACATGCAAAATCAACAAAACCATTTTGCATTCAATCACCGCAGCCTTTTATTTCTCTCTTTCCACGCGCATTATTTTTGACCGTCGCAACAATGACGTGCCAGCAGAAGCATGATTTTTGTACACCCATCCCCTCTGATATAAAATTTATTTCCTTAAACAAACCCTTGGCCGCAGAGGGGACGTGACGCGGTGCGAGCGTCAGCCAACAATGAGCCGAAATGATTATAGAAGACCGTTTAACAAGTGGCATACAACAGACGATGGGGTGACCCTTGACCCCCGCTCCGGCGGCGACCTGCGTGCGACCTCGGGGGGCCTGACCGCGCGGCGACCTTACAACGAGGAAGCGGTGACATTGCACACGCCGGGGCAAAAAAAAAAAAAAAAAAATCATTCCTTCGTACGAGGCGTTCAGGTTCTTCGGTAAAAGAATATCAGCAGAGAAGGTTCAGGGCCGCGAATCCTCGCCGGGCGAGCTGGTCGCTGCAAAATGGCTGCCCGTCGCTTCCTGCATCTCTAAGATGGCTGCTGCTGCTGCTGCTGGAGGCGCGTTACAGCGAGGATGCGTTCTGGGAAACTTTGAAGGTGCCTGCTTGTCTGTTTCGTCCCTGCATAGTTTGTGTTTAAGGTTCAAGGTTCAAGCTAGCTTTATTGCCGATCCCGCAATATATGTGACACATACTGAAATTACGTGACTCAGCGGCCCGCGGCGTAAGGACAACACGCAGCGCACGAAAGCGTGAAAAAAATACAAAGAAAAGTCTAGCAGTGCAAATAAAGATTAGATGCTAAAAACATACAAGAGAAGAAGAATACAAGGCACAGCTTAAAGTGGCAGTTCAGTCCTTAAGTGCTCATGCAGTCTGATTCAGTTGTGTGTGTGTGGTGGGGGTGGTGTGTTGTGGGGTCTGGAGTTTGTTCCTTAAAGTGATGAAAAGGCATAAACGAGCAGTTAAATGTAACTGCTAACGCTGAGGTTATACAAATATCAGCAGTTAAAGCTTTTATACGTTGTGTTGATTTAGATTCAAGCATTGGCGTCGGCACATGTGACTACTTGATGAAATGAGCTACAGGAGAAGCTTTTGGCCTTTAGCTTTGCCCGTAGTTCGCTTTGAGTTGTCCAATATTGTTCTGTAGCAATGATGAAGCAGGTTTAATGCCAATAAATGATTAAATAGATCTAATCTAATGTAGCCCAGTCTAACCTAATCTGGTAATCTGGTCAACCTGGGATGATTGTGTTTGATCACGCGGGAGTTGATGGAGATCAGAGCGGCGGCTGAATCACGGGGGTACCTGCCCCACCGACCCCTCCCTGACCCCCGTGGGTGTGTCTGTGAGAGCCGGCCCCGGGCTGAACCCGGCTGGGGTCAGAGGTCATGGTTGAAGGCCGGGCCTTCGCGCCCCGAGGCGTAGTTGAAGGCCAGGTCAGCGTCCTGCGGACGGAGCAGCTACCTGCCAGCATCGTCGAGGCCCGGCGGTCTCCTCTCAGCTGAGGCACGCAAGCAATGATGAAAAAAGATAAAATTGAAATCTGAAAACACTCCATTCAAAACAATTCACAATAGTGCACAGTTGAAAATAAACACATTAAACGTCTCATTTGGTCAACGCCAACAATAATGGACTCAAAATTGAAAAAATACAAGCAGTTGATTTAAGTTTACGATTAATGCAACAAATTTAAATGAAAAATGCTAACATGCTTAATTGCGTCTTGACAAGATTTGTCTCGAGACAGGTGCAGGTGTCTACTGCAACACCTACATTTTTCATTTTAAACAAATATACATACAAGCTTTGAAAATAAGGTTGAATAACGAAATGCTTTTTTCTTGGTCTTATATTAAAACAAAATAATAAAAGCTGATGCCATGGTTGCCATGGTTGTAGTTAGTGTGTGTGTGTGTGTGTGTATGTGTGTGTGAATATGGGACAATACTCAGCTTAAAATGAATACCTTAATTTTTTTTTTTAAAAATACTTAAGTAATACTATATTTGTTTTAGATTTTTATTTACACTCAAGTGTAAGTAAGGAAGAAAAGAAAATTTGTCCAAAGTCCAAAATTTTTAATTTTATTATTTGAGTTTACCTGCCTGTGCATCTGTAGGTAACCAATAAAGTGTCTTCTTCAGCTGATTGAAATGAATGGTTACATAATTTCATGAGCAAAGGTTACAGTGATTATATTTAAAAAAAAAAAAAAAAAGTCAACAGCAATCAGTCTTTTACACATTGAAAATTGAGATGATTTTTTAGTTTTTTATATAGTTTTTTTTTCCTAATTTAAAAAAAAATCAATTGAATCTACTTTAGTATGTAAGTAAAAAGTTATTTAAGAGAAAGTCTCTGTTTCCTAATATGTTGTCTGTTTAAAAATCAAGTGGATTTTGCTGTCAAAATTGAAGTGATATAAGACGCCAGCTGTAATTAATTAGATAGATATTAATTGAAAAAAACAAGTTAATAACTTGCTGGTTTGTCAGCTTTATATATCAAAGTCTGAGATATATGGTAAATTCAACTGGTTAGTTTCAGCTTGTGTCTTTAGTTGGGTGAAGAGCGCCCCCATTAGGAAAAAGGGACAACAACAGAAGAGTTGATGCACCAGCAACACACACACACACACACACACACACACACACACACACACACTCACACACATATACACACCACGCATGACCACAAACGTCTCAAAACAAGTGTGTGTGTGTGTGTGTGTGTTTACGTGTATTCTGCATAAACCATCAAGATGCCATAGGTGTGTGTGTGTGACAGCAATAGCCGGTGTGTCTCTGCTGTGGACTGTTGTGGATTTGACCAGTCGCTGACCTGAACTGAGGTCTGACCGCTGGGTGACTCCTGCCTGTGTTGCCGTGGCAATGCAGTGACCTCACGCTGACCCTTGGAGTGGTCGCCGCGGACACTGTGGCCACTGGCTGACCCCTCCTCAGGGCTCTCGGACCTATGTCTACCTATGTATTTACGTGTGTGTGTGTGTGTGTACAATGAGCACTGCTTGTCTAGAGGCATTTTGTATTTGTGTGTGTGAAGTGTGATGACCATAGCAGAGAAGATATAGAAATCTGAAATACATCAAGGCCACCTGTGGATTTCTGTCTCTGGTTATTTCATGTGTATCTTACTTGGGCAGAATGAGTTCTATTGAATACAAGCAAGCACTGTTTAGCCATCCAAGGTCCCACTTTGCTTTGAAGGCCTTGAATTCTGCTGTACCACTTGCACAGCGACAGTGAAGGCATTCACTCAGTCCCACCGTCACCGAAAAATTTATTTCATCATTTTTCTCCAGCGACAACAACAACACGAGTCTCCAGCTTGCTAGTCCAAAGTCCAATCTTCCCTTTATGATGTCACGAATGGCATTGATGCCTGAGGCAGCTCTATAATAAAGGGCCACATTGGAGCTTTGCATACATACATATATACAGTATGTATGTATATGTATATATATATATATATATATATATATATATATATATATGTATATATGTAAATGTATGTATGTAAATATTTATGTGTCTATACATACATACTTTGTATATATATATATATATATATGTTTACATATGTATGTACGTATTTATGTATATATATATATATATATATATATGTACATATATATGAAAATATATGTACATTTGTATACATATACATATCTATACATCGCTGCGCAACTCTTGTGCTGCAGGCAGAAAGACGGGAAGAGTCATTGTGTACGAGAGCGAACGAGCTGACGGCGAAACAACAGAGAGAGGAAGACAGAAGTGTGGACAAGAGGGTCGGACAGAGAAAGTGAGACGAATGGGGAGTCGCCAGGTCAGAGGTCAGCCACAGAGTCCGAGTGTTCGTGTGTGTGTGTGTGTGTGTGTAGATTAAGGAGAGGGTGTGTTTTGTGACCCTTGACCTCTGGACTTCCCTCCCTTATAGAGAGAGTGACTAAACACACACGAGCACAATATGGACTGAGTGAATGTCTGTGTGTGTGTGTGTGTGTTGTAATCATGCTACCATAATTAGAACAGCCGAAAATGGGTCTTCGGCCTCGCACACAGAAGTCGGCTCTCAAAAGGTGAAAAGGTCACAAGGCCTGAATGCATTTTTACCAACCACCAGGTGGCATCAGGGAGCAGCGCAGAGGCAGGCACTTCTTTTCTTTCTTTTTTTTTTTTCAAAATTAAATTATTCAAATTAGATTTTTGGTGTTGTGACTCTAGGACGCCTCCTGGTGTCAGCAGGCTTTCCCTTGCCGGATAAAACCAGATTCTATGACGGTTGCCAGGTTTCCCCCCCCCCACCCCCCCGCGCATCACAACGTTTCAGGAACGAGTCGGTCAGTTGTGCGCAGACGGCCGCTCCTCTCAGCAGGCCAGTAAACCGCCAACGCTTGGCCAGGACGCATTTTGGGGCGTCAGGTGCGGCTTTGCCTCTTCAGGCAGTGACCAGCTGAGTTTCGCCTCCACTCGTGATTGGCTCTCTGAGGACAGATGATGGTTTCAGCTGTGAACTCCCCCCCCCCCCCCACCCCCGCCCCCCAAATTGCAACTATTTTTGGCACAATTAGGCGCTTCCCCTTGTTACGGGAGGCGAGGTGCGTGATGGGTTTCGGGCCGCGAGAGTTTCTTCCGGGCGGGCCGACGGGAAAACAGTCGCTAACAGTCGTCAGTCCATCGCCGTCCCCCGAATCGCAGGGTTTTGTCACATTACAAAGAGCGATAGACAGCCGGGCCGAGGAGGACGCGTGATTTACTCCAGCTTTATGTGGACGCACATGTCCCGGGAAGGAGAGACGGTGGGGTGGGGGGGTGGGGGAGGTCTAGGGAGAAGGAGAGGGGATGGGGGGGTGGGGGGAGAGATGAAGCAATAATGATGGAGAAGATGGAGGGATGAAAAGAGAGGGAGAGAGGTGCAGGGAAAGCAGATGGATGACGCTATTGGACAGTATTTCATGTCCGACTGTGCCGCCTGCCACTGGGCACGCAGCGGGGAGCGTGTGTGTGTGTGTGTGTGTGTGTGTGTGTGTGTGTGTGTGTGAAAGAGAGAGCGAGAGAGAGAGAGAGAGAGAGAGAGAGAGCAGGAAAACTCACGTGTTCTGTCCGCGTTACGGAATCGGTGCGGCTTATGTTTGTGTGTCCATGTGTGTGTCTGTGTGTGTGTATTGTGTGTGTGCGTGTGCGTGCCCACTGTGAGATTAATTCAGCCCAATTAATTAGGTGGAGATCGAAAACGAGACGAGGACGCAGCTGAGGCCGTCCCCTTGCTCTGTCCTGCACTCACACACACACACACACACACACACACACACTCACACACACACACACACACACACACACACACACACACACGCACGTACATCCTCCCATCACTCCCTCTCTGTCTCTGGACTCCTCTTCCCTTCCTTTCTGCTCTTCACCTTCTTCTCATTTTTTTTTTTTGCCCGAACCAACTACCCACACACACACGCACACTCACAGATGGTCGGTGGAAGTACAAGCTTTTTTTTGAGTTTCAAAATAAAAGAAGTGCTGGCGTGCAGCAGTGAATGAAAGAGAGGAACCAAGTGTTCAAGAATGACCTTTTCTCAAAGAGGAGACCCATCAGCTCGAGCCCGATACATCAACCCGGTGCGTGTGTGCGTGTGTGCGCACGTGTGTGTGTGTGTGTGTGTGTGTGTGTGTTTGCGAACACTGCGATCGTTCTCTGTAGGGTGACACAAAGGGTGCTGATTGGTCCTCGGTCGACTGAGCAACTCAATTATTCCTGCTAATACCAGTAACACCATGACACCACAAACAGCCAGCCTATTAACACACAAGTACACACACAAGTACACACACACACACACACACACACACACACGCTTTCACAATTTTATAATTGCACAGAAGCATGTACACACATGCATGAACACGTGGATGTACTCACACATACTTAATGTGATATCTATCTATCTATCTATCTATCTATCTATCTATCTATCTACTGTAGGTGTCATCAGCGTCACTGGCCTCAGTAAAATTAAACATTTTTAATTTGTTTGCACGACTGACGTTTTCACTTTAGTTTTAAATTCCAGTTCCAATGCAGAGGCCTCAAGCCCGCTGAAGGCACATCGAGGTTGACTATAAAAGCTTTCCGGCGAATTGTAAAAAAAAAAAAGAAACAACAAAAAAGAAAGTCCGCCAGCGCCTCTCCAGCGGTCAGCCTGCCAGGTCCTGATTGCAACATAAACACTGGATCTCTGGGTGCCAGGCGCCTTCTGTTTGTCTCTCACCTGCTGAGCCGCAATCTGTGTGTCGGTGGGCGTGGCCTCAGGTGCGGAGCGGCTCCCAAGCCATAAAAATGACAGAGGATGATACTGTGTTCACACACATATATACACACGCACACACATACACACACACACACGCACACATCTTGCATTACTTCCTTCCACCTCCCTCCTTCCTCTCCCTCCCTCCTTCCTCTCCTTGGCGTGCGATCCAGCCATCCATCCATCCTGTCCTCCTCCGCAGGGATCCCTCTTCCTCCTCTTCCTCCCCCTCCACCTCTTCCTCCCCTCCGCCACCCATCCCCATTCCCTCTCCTTCCCTCCGTCTGACCCTCTCTGACCTGAACCAAGCAGACTAGCATTTACGTAGCCAGAGCAACACTCACTGACCATTCGGCCTGAAGTCGCAGCTCCAGCCCAAACTGAGCGACAGCAGCTTGACTCGTTAATCCCCAACTCTGTTTAGTGATTGGTCGCTCGCGAACAAACCGGTTTTAAGAGCCGGCTCTCGATCCATAGTTTTTTTTTGTTTGTTTGTTGTTGTTTTTTGGTGTCATTTAAAAAAAATATATTTTTCTTGTTGTGATGTGTTGTTGATGTGTTCATTCGCTTGTAAAGTACATATTTTTTGGAATTTATTTTTACAGTGTATAAATAATACACATTTGCTATTGTTGATATCATGAACATCAGTCATTCATTTTAGAAAAATCTCAGGAGCCGCCTGGGAGTCAAAAGAGCCGCCAGTTCCTTTTTTTAGTGAGCCGAGCCAAAAGAACCGGTTCTCTGAAAAGAGCCGGAATTCCCATCACTCCCCTGTAACGTCTTCTGTCATTTTGAATCCTGAGACTGAACCCAAACTCGTGGCTGTTTGCTGCCTAATTCATAACTGCAGCTTGAAACTTCTTTGACCCTTTGAAACTAAATAACAACAAATAAGGAAATTGCATAAACAACCACTGTTAGATTAAAATGTATTTCAATACATTTTTGCTTCATATTGGAGCTTGTAATTCTATTTCTAGGTTTTGGTGCACAGGAAGGCCTGCCTGGTAAACTCAGGCGTTTTAACGTGAAGTGATGTTCATGGGAAACCACTCAACGACTACTTGAATCAGCAACTTTGTCCACACGTAGCAAACGAGACGTCCTCCTGCTGTGTTGCTCCGTCCAACCTGCTGCAGAGCCAAAACGAGGCCGGTCTTGCTGCTTCTTCCGCTGTGTTTTGAGGATGTGATGCTCCCACAGCCTGGACGTTCCGGCTGACGGCGACGCCTCAACTCGAGCGCGACTGTCGGAAGATCCGGTGACTCACCGAGCGACTTCGGCTGAGCCGCTCCCTCGACTAACATGAGAAACAATGAGCAGTTCAGCTCCAAAACATGCACAATGGGGATAAAAATAATAAGAAAAAAAATGCTCGTCTTCACCTTCCAAGCGGGAATATGAAAGCGGAGGTGGATGCGTGACGCACAGCGATGAACCACTGACACCGCCGCTATTTCAGGGGTTTTGTTTTTTTTCATCAAAAGGCAAGTGAGTGTGACAGACATCCGGCATGCTTCACTGAGAAATGTTTGTGAGGTTTCCGGTTTGTTTACTACAGAATCCTAAACAAACAAAAAAAATGTTGTTGTGGCCACAACATATAATTAACATGCACAAAAAATACTACTTTGTACTACTTTGTACCGACAAAATATGAATTTATCGCCACAAAATGGTATAACATGCGCATGAAATACCTAAAAAAAAAGGCTCAGAGCTAGTTAGTTAGCTAGCTAATTAGCTAGTTTACAGAGACGCAGAGTCCCAGTGCGACGAGGAGATGAGGTGCGTTGTGAAACTGCTTGGATTTGCGCCACGGAGCGTTAACACGACTGTGGAAGCAGTAGGAAAACCGGTGCTTCGTCTCCCGAAAAAGTATATTACACGAGATCAAAGAAAAAGATGGAGGGGGGGGGAGCTGGGAAGACGGGTCGGGTAGCGACGCAACCCCTCCTGCCGTGCCGAGGGACGACGCCGTGATTGAGGTGGAATCTCACCGTGTGAAAAATTGTTGCCGGTGTCTGAGCAGGGGGAGAATTATCATCG
Source organism: Nelusetta ayraudi (assembly GCF_046127955.1). Lineage (NCBI taxonomy): Eukaryota > Metazoa > Chordata > Actinopteri > Tetraodontiformes > Monacanthidae > Nelusetta > Nelusetta ayraudi. The sequence continues at coordinate 780,459 of NW_027466066.1, read as the reverse complement.
CGGAAACGACCTTCCTGACACCTCAACTCTGACCTTTGCTGAGACCCCTTGGAGGAGGAGGAGGAGGCGGGGGAGGGGGGGCAGGGGGGAGGGCGGGGGCGTCCGCGCTGAGGAGGATATGCCTGTTTCCCAGACAGCCAGTTGCAACGCAGCGGGAGCTACGAACACTGACTGACACGCACGCACGCACACGCACAAAGAAAATAGTCGACATTGGCATATATAGTATACAGAAAAACTGAGCTATGCAATCCCAGTACGCACACACACACACACTCACACACACACACACACACACACACACCCTGGGAACTACTGGTGGAACACTGAGGCTGAGGAATGTTGGACTCATTTCCGTTTGCTGTCTTTCTCTGTCGGCGTGAAAGGCTAAAAAGGGTCTACATGGAATAATAGCACCAAGCCGACAGCACGGACTGCTGCGTTCACACCGACCAGCATTCTGCTTACGAGCTCCGTTCCAGCTTTAACTCTTTGCACAACGTCTACACGTGCACAAAAACTCTGCATACCTGATATATTCTATGATTATGATATGTGATATATTGATAAAAGTTCATAAGATATAAAATTTTACTATTTCTTTCATTTGTGCAGGGGACTTTTTCATTTTTAAAAAGAAAAAAATTCAAACCTTTAAAAATATTTTTAAGAGTTCATTCTTTCACAATAAAAGGTTTGTCATCATTCCAGCAGTAGGATGCTCTCCGACCATGTCTTGCTGAATAGGGGGGAGAATTTTTTTTTTTTTTCCGTCAGTAAATACCTTCATGACAAGCATCATTGACATCTATAATAGGCAGTGACAGCTGTGTGTGATGTTCTCCAGCTCCAGGTTGCTGGCCATGCGGTCACGTCGACGCGTCAGATCTCCTCCTTAACTGTAATTTAGAGAGAAACGCGGCCATACGTAAGAAATAACAAGTCGTCACTGTCACTTGATGCATTGTGGAAAATGGTGACGGGGACGGTCCTTTCCTTCAGGGTCCTATGAGGACCTGCAGGGAGACGGTTTGTTGTGGTTTGCAAGCGGTGTGGCTATATCATCCCTACCTGGACCATGTGGTCAAGGTGTAGAGAAATTGAATTGCTGTTTTTTGGCGCAGAAATTCTCTGGACTTCTGGACATTCAACATGGCTTCACTCATTTTGAAACATTCTCCTCTTTTCCGCAGCATTTTGCTAATTTCCTGTTCCCTCGCTTCTCCTGATTTAATAGTGCTGAAAAAAATTATTTCATTTTAATGCTTTGGTTTATGACCACACATTACAAATCTTTGTGTCATCATTCTGGCTCCACTTTGGTTTTTATTTTGTAATTTCACATGCGGCTTTACTTAGTGTTACAGTGTTCCAACCCCCTCCCCCACCGTCCTCCAGACATCAGTAAACTTTAATCAAATCTAATAAAAGCCAATTTAATTCACGATAAAGTTACAAAGCCCGATTTAATAGATTTTCCATTTATATTACCTTTCATTAGCTTTTAAATGGTGGAAAGTGGTAATGAAACAAGGACAGATTTAAGAAAGCATAAGAAATTTTAAAACACTGTGGATTCGTTGTAGCCGCGGAGAGTTCCCACACTGCAGGAGCTTCTTCGGCAATGCTGAAATGTGGCATAAGGGAGCAGAGGAAGAAGTGTAAAAACCGACCTCCATCTGTGGACCGTGAGAAGGGACCACCCCCGTGAACCACATCGCCGTTACGACTCTCAACTCGCTTCTCTCCTTCCGTTTTCCAACTCAGCGGAAGCTTCTACTACTCCGTGTTTTTACCTTATACTCCCCACTTGGTCTCCGCTGCTGCTGCTGCTGCTGCTGCCGCCTCTTTCTTCTGTTTCTTCAAAGTGACTTTGCTCTCTCCCCTCGCACGTGTGCATGTATGTGTGCGTGCATGCATGCGTGTGTGCGTGTGTGTCTTTCCTTAATGGAGATTCATGGCTCTGTCAGCAGCGAGGTGAGGGAGGGACCCTGAGAGATTCTGCACCGAGGTAGCGCTGTGACCTGGTTGGTCCAATCCGTGTCTCGTGTCTCTCGGCAGCAGAGGGTTAATGGGATGTTTACACAGAAGCAGATTGTACTTCATTTTTTTTTTTTTTTTTCTCAAATGAAATTTCATACAGCGTTTTTCCTCCTTCAGTCTGCCGGGTCCTGATACTTTTCGCTCTTGGCAGGGTACGAACAAGAATCCCAAGAAGGACTGGATGGAGATGTGCTTAAAAAGCTGCGAGTCGAAAGTTTGACTTTAATCATGAACTCATTGGCCGCTTTCTTGGATAAAATATTTAATCGCTTGTTAACCCAATTTGCCAATCGGCCAATTACGTGAATGCTGGTTGAGCGTGTAGATGCGCTGAAGTTCAAAAGATCCAAGTGGCTGTGAACGCGGAGAACATAGTAGTTGTTTCACAATCTGCTGATCTACTGGGATTTTCACACTGGCACAGCCATCTCTGGGGTTCACAGAGAACGATCACAAGCATCCAGTGAGTCAGTGGCAGCCGAGTGTGGAAAAAAATGCCTGGTTGATGTCAGGGGTCGGAGGTCAGAATGGGCAGACTGGCTGGAGGCCGTAGAAAGGGAGCCGGAACTCACTCAACCACTGGTTCCAACCGGAGCACGTGGAGGAGGACCTCTGAGACCTCTGAGTACCTGAGGTACCCGGGCCAAGCCTGGTGCACCTCATAAAGTGGCCGGTGAGTTTACATTTATGAGCGTTACGGGAATAGTGGCTCGTTTCAACGTGCGGAAGAAGTGGTGAGGAAGTGCAGGTGGCCGGTTTGTTTTGGCGTACACGCAGGTCAAAACCACGACTCCTGGCGGTGAAATTCTAGTACTGCATAGAAGTGGTTTGGGATCAGAGAACGCCTTGACTGTCAAGTCTGTGAACCGAGTGAAATCGATGAGATGGCCTCAGAACTCCACCCGAGAAGATCCAAAATCCAACAAGGTACCAACAAACAACATGTCTCTCGTCGAGCAAAGAAGGTCAAAAAAAAAAAGGAGTCGGCTGAATAAATGGGAGGGGCTGCAGCGAGGGAGGAGAGGAGGAGAACAGACTGTTTGAAAGAAACAATTAGATTCAATTTTCCACTCAATAAAATACAACCATCAGCTCTCAGCTCTGCACACACACACACACACGCACACGCACGCGCTCACTCGCCGTCTCCAGAGTGGTGTTTTAATTGAAGCAGGTTACTGCCATGTCTCGATGAAATTGGAAAAATTAATCAGCTGGAAAACTGTGTGTTTTCTTCCCTCCAACCGCCTCCCGCTCGCCCTGCCTCTCTCTCTCTCTCTCTCTCTCTCTCTCTCTCTCTCTCTCTCTCTCTCTCTCTCTCTCCGTCAGTCTGATATGAGGCGGCTGCCAAATTAATTTCTCAGGGCCAACTTTGTGTGCATGCTGCTTGTTTGTTTTTTTTTTCGTGTGGGGATGAGGCGCGCGCCTATGTACGTTATCTTGTGTCGGCGTCCTAATGAGAATCTTTGTGTATTTTTGTATCTGCATTTTACAGTACATGCGAAGGCTGGAAGAATTTTAATGAATCATTTTCATTTTTAAACATTTTTATATTTTGACATCAGGTGAGATAATATGATTTATAGAACTTTTTTAAAAATTGATGCCATCACTGGGTTAATCAAACTTGTCACACCATGTGTGCTGAAAATAAGACGTCTTACGTCATATGTTTGAACTCCAAGTCATATATGGATGGAAAAGTTTTGAAGGAGCAAACATTTTTTGAATTTGAATTTTTTGTTTTGTTTTGTATGGAATTCAATTGAATTGAGTCAATTCAATTCAATTAAGCTCAGAATACAACCCAGTGTTCTAAGTTTAGTAACCTCAATACGTTTATTAAAGTCGTCTCCATCCTGATTGAAAATCAAGTGTATATGAATATAATATGTGTGTGTGTGTGCGTCCTGACACACAACTGACAAAAGGACTAGGCCAGTGCAGCCGCTGACAGGAAGTGATGTCATTGCTTCTTGCACGTAGGAGGTGGACAGGCTCTCCCCCAGGGCTGGAAGTGGATGACTGATTGTCCAATCACCGGAAGCGTTGCTGTCTATGCAACATTACTTGAGCCAATTGAGCATCGCCTTCTATTAATATGGCCATCAGTCTGCCTGCTCACCAATAAGCCATAACCCACTTCCAGTGCCAGAGGACGTGGCTGCGACCCACTCGGACAGTGGGAATTATAAAACGCGCACGCACGCACACACACTTCAGCCCTGGCAGTGCAAGTGCCAAAAGCTGTTGTCATAATGTTAATGCATCACGGTGCAAATTCATTGCTGCAATAATTACTTTTTAATGCGTATTTGTGCCTTTTACGGTCGCGGGAAGCGTCCGTAGGCCGCGCTTGTTGCGCATAAAGAGATTAACCCCTCGTTTGCTCCCACCTTTGCTGAAGTCCAGGGTCAAAGCAGCGTGTCGCTAGCGCCTCTTAGCGCGGGCAGCGAGATGCCGGGCCGGCTTCAGAGTGCACGCACGCCACGGCAAACATGCTGTTTCAACACATCCATGGCATCTATCGGCAGACGTGAAGAAATGCTTAAAAGAACATGCATCACCTGGCCCCGCCCCCAAGCTATAAATAACGCTCTGCCCACAATTAAATGAGATGAACTGAAACCAATATGTGGGCAGGCTGCATTTCTGTGTGTTTGTGTGTGTGTGTATGTGTGTGTGTGTGTGTGTGTGTGTGTGCGCGCGCACACACTCTTGCTCCTCTGGTCCAGCGGCTCTTGAGCTAATGTGATTCACGATCGAGCTTCCTCTCTCCCTTTAGCGCTGCAACGCTAATGACTAACCCAGGGCTAATACCCCAACCTGCGCACCACACACACACACACACAAACACACACACACATGCACACACATGCACACACGCAGCGAGCGAGCGAGCGAGCGCGGGTCTTAGCGAGTCCAAGCTGGAGCCAGTGATGAGAATCCAAGTTTAAACCTCATTAACTAACAGGAAACCCCAGAGAGGGAGGAGAGGGGAGGCTGCATTAGTGGGTGAACGCACAGGAACGGGAAAAGCAAAGATGAGGAAAATGGAGAAATAAAGGGACCCTTGGTAATACGGCGAAATTTTAATTGGGAGCAAACGCTGCATTGCGCCGCATCCTCGCCTCTCCGAGAGGACGGACGCGCCTTCGGAGGGATGCTGTCGTCGTCCGCGATTGCGAGGCGAAGTCCTCGGGAGCGCGCCGCCGCACCGCGCTAATGGGCGAGCTAACGGCGCCATATGCGAGGCGGATTCATCTCCATATACGATATAATTTGCCTGCATGGGTGTTTTTGCAGCTAACGGAGGCATGATATGCAGAGTTCGGCGCGGCGTTACTACTGGGAGTCTCCTCGTCCTCAGCTTTCATTGGTGCTGAGCGCTGTGGAACAGAGGTTCCCAAACTTTTCCAGGCCGCGACCCCCTAACTAGCATTAGCTTCTGGCCAGTTACCCCCTTTGCAAACCTAAAAGTTTTAGAATCTTTTTTCTTGCTTTTATTCGCTATTCAATAATTGTTACGTTTGTTTAGAATAAGAAAACTATCAACTAACACGTTGATGATCATGGCCATTTTTCTGTCTGGCTGTAAAGCCAAACTTAATGTATAATTAAATCTAACCATAATTTCAGTAATTTCTATACTGTGAATGTTTTTGCTGTTGACATGATCTTTGTTAAGCATTGCCACCTTTAAACAATTCACTGCACATCCTGAGCATGTGACAAATAAAGTTCCTGAATCTTGAAACACCGCAGCCATCACTGGCAACAGAGAATAATGGGATGAATTTGTGCTACATCTACCATCCATTATTGTGATGTTTGATGCATTTTATAGTTAGATAGAGTCAACGAAAGCCGCTGGAAACCTTGAAGGGGTGGGTGGGTGGAATAGCGACGCCTCAGGACAAAAGAAAAGATGGAGTGAGCAACAGAGTGACGAGAAGGAGCAGAGAAGGAGAGGCGAGGAGGTGGTGATGTCACGGAGTGGTGGTGCGGGTAGGAGGGGGCCTGGGGGGGGGGGGGGGTCCGAGGAAGATGAGTACTGAAACCTAACCTCCGCCGCAAATATTGGCTCTGGCTGTCATGTGTCAGTCATAACTCCTTCGTCACCGTGTGTGTGTGCGTGTGTTAACACGTGTTGCACCCCTGCAGGTCGGAGGGTGAGCGTCGGGGTGACACCTGTTTTTTTTTGAGGTGCCACAAAGGAGTGTTTGCGCACGCTTGTTAACGGAAGGATTTTGCCCTCATTGTGCCGAGTCTGGAGAGAGCTGTGTGTGTGTGTGTGTGTGTGTGTGTGTGTGTAAGCAGGAAATCCCCACAAGAGACACTTCCAGATGCTTCGGTGTCTTCAGACCAACTTTTCTTCTGCCCGTCTTTCTTTTTCCTCCTGTCCCGACAGACAGACTGATAAGGCCCAAAGTGGGTTGACGGCAAACAAAGTTCTTAAAAGCGCCTCATCTGTTACGCTTCCCACCCCGAGTGGGCAAACACGTCTCCCTGTGAGGCCTCCGGGCTCGCAAGTTCAACTAGGAGGCTGGTAAACTGATGCATCCTGATTGTAGGATCACCTGCCGCTTTACCAGTTCATATGTTGTGCGTTCAGAGATGCTAGTCTGTGCAGGTTGGTTGTAACAAGCACTTACGTGATATCAGAACGTTGACTTTCTGGACGTTATCGCTAAAAGTCTTGCTCTTAGATGTATTCTTGGTCGACAAACAGCACTTCGGCAATGAGTTCTCAGGTTGGATCCTCCGTTTGATTCATTCATTTGATCATTCAGACTGAAATTTAAGGGTTTCTTGATCCCAAACGTGTATGCAATACTAACATTTCACAACCAGGTGTCATAGTATTGCCCTACATGTACATCAAAACAAACCGGGCACCTGCGGTTCCTCGCCACTTGTTCTGTGCATAGATATTGTTTTCCTGACATCTAAGAAATTGCGTGAAGCTCCTTTAGGTTAATTGTGTTTATTAATCCATTTATTTTGAAATTCTCCCTGACAAAGGCTTACTCACTGGCCTCTTTATTAGATACACCTTTCTCGGCCTGGGTACCTCAGAGTTTGAGAGATATGATGCTCTACATGCTGTGGTTGGAACCAGTGGTTATGTGAGTTCCTGTTCGTAATCTACGGCCTCCACCAATCTGCACATTCTGACCTCTGACCCCTGACATCCACAAGGCATTTTCCTCTGCACAACCTCTGCTGACTCACTGGATATTTTCTTCTTTTTTTTTTTCTCTTTTTTTTTAATGTCTCTCTGTAACCTCCAGTTGTGCCAGAGTGAAAATCCCAGTAGATCAGCAGCAATTTGTGAAACATAATAATAAGTAACTAACCTTTTTTTCATTCCATTCTAAATTCTGTGGTCAAACAACATTTTCCCCTGATGACTGTAACTGAAAACCTTCAGGTCCAAGTTGAATTTCCTGGGTGGTCAGAAACCCACTCGACCGAATCTACCTGGTTGAATATTTTTCCAGGAATCCGAGCTCCTTCTCAAAAGGGCAGAGATCAGAGGGTTCCGGGGGTGCCGTCTTATGAGCATCGTGACAGTTTTACTGCGAGGGGGTGAGGGAGTCAAGACAGGAAGGAGGTACAGAAGACAGAACACAAGCCAAAGAAAACACGGCCGAAAAAAAGGCCCCATTATAGAGGGGACAATAAAGGAGAAGAGGTGGGTCTGAGCAAGGGTCGCTCTGGTTGCTGCTTCAATAGAGATGCTATCTGGGGCCGACTGAGCCTCTGAGCTGACAGTACAGGGACAGGAGAAAGAGCGCAGGAGCGGAGTGACGGATGGAGGGTCGGGAGGGGAGCGAAGCAGAATCCAAACAAAGCTGCACGAAATACGCGGAATAGCTTGGAAAGTCGAAAACCCAAAGAGTAAATTGAGATTTTGCTCCTGTCTTGATGGCACTGGAGATCAAATTTAACAATAATGTTTATAATTCGAATGTCTCCTGAATCATTTGTAGTATTTTGCCAGCTCGTCTCATCCCGGTTTGAATCACTGAGGACCTGACTAGTCCCCGGGCATTTCTGGAATCATACCTAATTACAAAAGTTTCCAAATAGGCTTCCAGCGCAGAAGTCTCCCCTGCCCATCACGGCTGCAGCCGTTTTCAGTGTCATTCAGATTCCACCAAAGATTTGATTTTTCCGAGGGTTCCATTCTCGCCCAAGGCGACCTCGTAAGCGCTACGCCCCTCAAAACGAAGGAACCTTCGGTGCCGTAGCCGGAGGTTTTCGCGGCCTCTGACCGGACAAAAGAACACGACGGCGGCGCCACTAAATATTGATTGTTTTTCCACCACGGGCTCGAATCAATAGCGCGAATGCACAGTGACAGGCGGACAAAAACTCGGAAGCTTCTCCTCGCGAGGCTTCGTCAAAATCAGCTCGGCCTCTCGCACCGATAACTGCGAGGCGGAGGAAACAAAGTGACAGGGGCTTGTAAACAAACGCGTGCGCACACTCAAACACCCACACAGACGCACACGTGCACTTTTGTTTTACAGCTTGCCATCAGGGCAGTATTGTCCGAACAGCAGGTTCTGTTTTGGACGGCTTACTCGCTAGCTGGAGGGAGACAAATAAATACGTACGCGCACACACGCACGCACACACACACACACACAAACACTTATATGGCCCGTGGTACTGGACCTTGACTGAAATGCTACAACCTGCTTCCGTGTGTTGTGTTTCGATTAATTAACCGCAACTCTGATTTTTTTCCTTTTCATAAACTTTTTTTTTTCCGCTCTCTGTAAAAGGAGCCGAGACGATTACGTCAACGCAACAAAGGTCGAGGGTTAAAGGCAAGAGGAGGAGATTAAAACAAACTGGAGATGCAAAAAAAACGCTTGGACTTGCTTTCTATTAGCAATCTTGAAACACCACTCATGGTGGGGTGAAAGCTTGTGTGTTCGTCCCCTGTCGGACACCACTGGGATCAGAGGCAATCTTGATCAAATGTCATCTCCGGGGTGAAGGTGCTTGGACCTCTTATTTGTCTTGAGACGACCTGGAGGCCTGTGAACACCTGGACGAGCTGAAAGTGACCTGTGTCCAACCCCCGCCCCCCGGCCGCTCTTTGAGTTGCATGTCGGGGGGCATATAGTTGACAGAGGCACCGCAGAAAGGTCAATAGCTGGTTTGAGGGAGCTTGACTTTCTCCGCAATGCTGCAATCGATGAGCGGTGGCTCGTGCCATCGTCCGGCGCTAGCCTCCTCGTGTCCTCCCATCTACACACAGTTCAAAATAACAAATCATCATATGTAAATCAGGCAACCAACCGAAACAATCAAACACACTGCGACTAACACGCAGCCACAAGGAGAAGCGTATTAGCTAGCTAGTAGATACTTATGCTAGCTGTTGCACTAATGTTGATAAATCTGGTGATAAATACTGTAAATATTTAAAGGCACTTATGTAAAAAAACGCGCTGGAAAGTCAACGCAATCTCCCACCACCTTCTAAATAGTTGAGAAGTTTGTGGCTTTAGCTTTATAAAAGAAGAGTCACACAGGTGTTGGGCTGCTTTAAGAGGGCAAAAAGTGTGCTCAGACTTCTAATGTTTGGACAAACTTCAGGCTTTTAAATACTCTATTTTATACTTTTATACAAATAATACATAGTGAGATTTAGTAAGAGACATGTTTTTATCATATATCAGCACTAGATAATGTTTATCAAGTGTATTATTTACACTACTTATGATGTACTTTGTGCTTCTGATAATCATAGTTATTTTTATACTTCTGTGTCTGAGATCTTATGTTAATATGTGTGAAATTGAATTGCAAGGAACAGTGCCAAGTTTCGTGGCATTTGCATTTCATGTTGATGCTCCAGAAATGTGGATATTAATAGCGATGACATAAAATAAAAAATAGACAGGTTTTGTCTTGCCGAAAGGCAAAAAAAAAAAAAAAGAAAGTAAGGCGAACATACAAACCAACTGTGTTCTATTTAAGTGGGTTGTGAGGATTTCCCCAGATCTTATTATGAAAAAAAGACGAAAATAAGGCGGGAAAAAAGCCGCTGCACACATGAAGCAGAGGACAAAGGAGCTTAACTTTAAATACTCTTTACCTTCAATCCATGCCTCTAATTCCACCTCTCCGTAACTCTGCCATCACCTCACCTCTTCCTCTTACGTCCCCGCCCGTAAATCAGACAGGAGATGGACCGCCTCTCAGCCAATCGGGCCAAACCATGATTGATGTCACCATTAATTAAGCAGGATTTTCTTCTATTTCCAAAAGAGCCATCTCCCTGCACAAGCGGGCCTAATGACAATTGCAATTTGTTCATTAATAGATGGCCTGCCCCTCCCTCCAACGCTGATGGACTGGAAATGGAGGGGATGAAAATAAAAAAGTACCTGGCTGCAAAACGAAAGGTGACAGTGGTGTGCTGCTGAGGAAACCGTTTCCAGAAGCCTTTTTAATTTGATTAAGCCTGAGTGACACTTTTGGACCTGAAACAGCCGGTCGTCTCTCTCACTGCTGCATGGGAACCCTGGCACCTTTCTGTCGTTTTGAGTGAATTGGGCCAAACTGAACTTCAAACTTCTCCAATGTTTTTGATCTGAATGTATACTTGAATGCGTGAATACATGCATCTCGCGTGTCGTCGCTGTGGTTTTCTTATCAAATGCCTAGTCCCTGCGACTATTTTGATCATATTTGAGCCAACTAGTGGGTGAGAGCAGAACTGCAGGTTAACCGATTTAAACAGGGGTTCCAGTCACCGTTATTTTAATTTGGGTAATTCCAAAAGATAACTGTAAAATATTTTATTGTTTATTGTTTATTGTTTATTATTATTATTATTATTATTATTATTATTATTATTATTATTATTATTATTATTATTAGACCGTAAGGCCATGATTCTTAAATTCTTAGAATATTTCATAAGGGTATTTCATTTTATTTGAATGCCAAATTATTACGTTAAAGATAACTTTAAGGAAGTTTTGCTTTCACTGCGGTTCGCTGCTTTTACTTTCTTATGCACTATAAACTTTTAGAAACACATGTTAATTTCTTCAATTGTACCCCCAAACCCTCCACCCCCCACGCCCACAGAAAAGATAATATAATAATGTAATTTAATAATTGTTAAGACTAGGCTGTCGAAAGTTCAAAATGACCAGCCTCTTATTGTGGTGACGCTGTTCATTTTCTGCTGCAGAGCTGTGCACACAGAAAACAGAGAAGATCCCACAGTGAAGCAGTGGCACACTTTGTTTAACATTGATCACAGTGAACTAAAATAATCTAAAATATTAAACTGCAATTTCAAAGCTGTACGTATTCATTCAATATTAATTGAAAATGTATGGTAACATTGTTCAACTAAATAAAAAATAGCAATTGTGATTATGGTAAATTATTGTATGGATTCATGTAATATGTATATATACTGTATATATATTTTGCTTCACAATTTAAACATCAAGTTTTTTGTATGTTTTAAATAATTTAATAATTTCTTCTTAAAAGAAATGGGACAGTAAATGAAAATTTGCTTTAACAAGAAATAAATCCACACAATTAATGAAATAATTATGTTTGTTGGTTACTTTTAATTATTTTAAAATCAACAACATGTTGAGAATATAATGAAAATAGAATCTGAATATATGTGTATACTGTCGACAATTAAAAACCTTGTGGAAAGAGTAAAAGGTTTCCTCTTGCATTCCACTCTAAGACTTTCTCCTCTGTCTGACCACTTGGAGGCGCTCTGACACCACACATTACTCCCCGTACTCTTTTTTTTTTTTTTTTTTTTTTTTTTTTTCCCCTTTCTTTCTTTTTTCTTTTTAACCTGCATGTGTTCCACGTTTCTCAGGAGAACGTGGAGCGATGAATAACCCCGTAGATAAGTAGAACGTGGAGCGATGTATGAAGTTGCAACTTCATGCATGGACTTCTTCAAAGACTGCCAACAGCATCAATGGAGTCACAATTTAACACTGAATAACAGCCTTGTTATTGGTGCACAGTTAAAGGCCATGCAGAACATGAGGTACCGAGTATATGTGGTACTCCCAATTACACCAGAATTAGTGCCTAAACAATGGGAATATGTTAAATTGTTTTGTTTATTTTCATTAATTTGTTTGTTTATAATTTTATACAAATAATTTGAGTGTTTTGGTGGCATTTAGGTGTGAAGTACGGGGGGGGGGGGGGGGGGGGGGGGGGGGGAACTGATGTGTTGGGGCGAGTTCCGCTGGGGACAGGTAAAGGGGGCGGTGCCTTCCCCGTGTCCTCAGACGCATTCTGGAACGATCCACAGCACCATGGATCAAAGACATCCACAGTGTCTTTGTTTCTCCATGTAACCTGCTTCACAAAGGTCGGTAAAAAGTACAAAACACCATAAAGTCACATGTATGAGTAGTTATGTACTACCAAAAGTGTTTGTTTGAGAATTTAATTTATGTTAAAGACTTTATTTATGTTAAAATGACCGCGACAAGTTTCACCGCGAGGTCGCCATCTTGTGTCCGGCGGAGCAGCAGTCACGCTCGGCAGAGCAAGAGTCAGTGTTGTACGCTGAGTTAAAGCGTTATTATTGTTGTTGTTTTATATTTTTGTTAATAGCTTAGGGTCACACAAAACACAATCACTTTACTAGTCTGACATTTTATACGAGAAGTACGTATCCATTACATGCTTAGGTGCGTGAAACACCGTTGATAATTTATGGGAAAACTATATAGTAAACTGGTTATAGTGCTTAAAGGGTCTGTGTATACAGAAAACGTTCATTTATTGTAATGTATTAAAGCATGTGTATTTGTTTGTTAACTGTAGAGATTGAAGTAAATGTGAGAGAACTGATCAGAGGAGTATGTGGAATGGATGGATTGGAGGAGGTCAATCCGTTCATACAGTTTTGCCAAATTTTCCAAGTGTGATTGTCCCCTAGCTGCTAATAATAATAATAATAATTATTATTTTTTGGTAATTTTTTTTCTGGTTCTTAAAGGCCTTTTGAGCTGCTTCTCAGCTAAACCCTCCCCATTGTTGCACATGTGAACTGGAGCTCAGGCCACTGGAGATCAAAGGGTAAAAAAAAAAAAAATCATCTTCATTCCAGAAGGAACATGGAGTTTTCTAAATGTTCAGAACAATCCTCCATCAGTGTAGATGTTTGGCTGTGACAGAGTTCAACTTCTGAGACCTCTGAGCACTATTTTTTTTATTTTATTTTATTTTTTTTACCATTTTTATAGATTTATTGGGGGGGGGGGATCTTTCAAGAAAGAGTGCTAAGTACAACCTCAAGCCCTCCTGCTTGGATGATTAAGATCATGCAGATGATACAGTAAAGACGGCAGGGCCGCAGGAGGTCGACATCTCGGTCCAGAAACCCTGGGGAATCGCACATTCCACGTAGTGACTCATCCGCAGAGGATGAGGAGGGAACGATCCTGAAGGACCCCCAACTCCCCTCCCCTAACCCGCCCCCCCCTCCCCCCCCCCTCCAGAGATAAGAGGCACTGATCGGCCCCTTTGATCCGCCTCGCTCACTGTCACGTTGACACCTGAGAAATTACAGCGATGGCTGTGTGAAGCTGATGAAAAGGTCCTTCAGATTTTCAACCCAGGAAGAAGAGGCAGCAGCAGCAGCATAGGCGGCAGCAACAGCAGCAGAGGCAGCAGCAGCAGCAGCAGCAGAGGCAGCAGCAGCAGAGGCAGCAGCGCCTTATATTTGTCCTCCGAGAGCCTGAGGGAGAATCATCTCCTCGTGGCGGCGGAGGAGGGACAGATGTGGAGTTAATTGGCAGCTGCTGCACCACTGGGTGTCTGGGAAAAGCTTCTTCCTTTTTTCCCCCCATTTCCTTTTCACAGCAATGAACCAAAAGGGGGGGGGGTTGAAAACGGCAACAGGGAAGGTGTCTCTTGAAGGGCTCGGTCCACGTTGCCTCCTGAGTTCGCTGCTCTCATTTTTTGGCATTTCTGTATATTTCTGTCGACTGAGTCTTGATCCCACTGCATTCCCCCGCATTCCTTTCTTTCTTTCTGACAAATGTCAGTAGGAAAGCTTTCTTTTTTTATCAATTCGTGATAAGGCCAACAGCAGGGAAATCAAGCAGGGAGCCTGATGGGAAACCCGGGAATAAATATGTTTTTCAGATTTTTTTCAATCTTCAAAATTTTTCAATTGTTCAGAAGCAGAAGATAAACAGATGGATGGATTTATGGATCAATGGTAGATAGATAGATAGATGGGTAGATGGATAGATGGGTATGTAGATAGATATATGACAGATAGATTGATAGATAGATAGATAGATAATTGGATAAACACACAGATAGATAGATACTGTAGACAGATAGATGGAGAAATAGACAGACAAATGGATAAACAGACAGATAGCTAGATGGATGAATGGATGGATAGATCATAGCTAGATAGATAGACGTGTGTGAGCTATGCTGAACTGTACCACATTATTACCACAATTTACTCCCGGCTGCATTTAAAGTGAAAACTATTCCCATTAAGTGTAAATTGTGAAGGAGATGTGAAATTTCTAACGCGAGGCTCTCGGTCTGCCTTCCGGGTTTCTTTATGGCCGGGATAAAACTTAGTGCGGTAATTCATAGAGCGGAGAGACCTTTTCTTGTTTTAAATAAAACCTTTATATTTTCTACTAAACTACAAGACCAGAGGAGTCGCTATATCACCCCGAGACGCTCTCTCCTCGGCGCAGCTGGAAGGAGGCCGTGGAAGACCTCGGCGCTCGTTAAACTATTAGAGCCCCATAAATCCTTATTGTTCGTTTCATGCTCCGCAAATGAGAACTTTTAAAACACTGTAGACGCGGGATCCCGTTTTACCAAGGTCGCATTTCGGGGGGGGGGGCGTTTATTTCATTTTCCCGCCACCTGACTTTAGCGACTTTAGCGGAAATGAGCGAAAACGCTGAATTCATCAATTCCAGGAGCCCGTGTGCGTGGAAAAACATGAAGAAAAAAATCAAAAAAAAGTGAAAGGTCATGAGAGTTTTGCCGTAGCTGCTAGCGCGCTCGGCATAAATATGTGCGCGCGCGTGTGTGCCTGCGCCGCAGATTTACCTCTTCTGTAGCGGCCCGCGAGAGCAGCAGCATCTCCAAAACAATTTACACTCGACACATTTATAGTCCCCTCTCGTAAAAGCAGCAGATTGATCCTCCCTCTCTATCATATTCAATGCTGTGCGCTCTATTAAAAAAAAAAGAAAGAAAAAGAAAACCTCTCCTGCTCCTGTGCTGTAGTGGGTTTTAAGCGGGCATATTTCTGCCTGTCCCTGGCAGCCGGGGACCCCGGGGGCCTTTAGGGGCTTCCCAAATATTTGAAGAGGCATAAAAATCACAAGTGCCTGTAATGTCAACTGATGGCCACCACGGCTGCTGCTGCTGCTGCTGCTGCTGCTGCTGCTAGGAAGAGGAATCACACTTTGAAGCCATCCTACAGTAGTTCCAATTATGTGAAGCAGCGGGACTTCAGACAGCCAATCGCTGAAGATGATGCCGGTGGACAAAGTTGCTTCTTTCGCACTCCTCGCTTTCCAGAAAGGCGCGCAACAAGACGTGTGATGTGATTTGCGGTGCCCTTTGTGATGTCATCAAGGGCGGCAACACCTTCCGGGTTGAGGACAGCAGCCTCGGCCGGGCGTTAGTTCCTCCTTCTTCACGTGGACGGTCCAACAAGTCGCCAAATTACTCAGCGGGAGGTTCGAACCGTGCGTTGTAGAGGGAGACTGGAAACACGGGGCTAAACATGCTGTTTTCTGGAGATCTCTCTTTTGGGGGGATCATTGTTTGTGTCGTGGATGAAAAAATAAGATGTGACCCTTAAATTAGTCATTACAATCAACCTACATGGAAGAAAAAAAAAGTCTAATTTGTGTTCTATCTTTTTATTTTTCAGTTTTTGAAAGCCAGTTTTTAAGCTGAGATGATCGTTTCAATTGGTGGCGCTAACACCACTGTGGAAATGTCAAACTGATGAACTGATTAATAGAATTTTTTGGATGTAAATCCGGAGACGCAGTTGGAGTGAATTGAAACGCAGCGGAAAGAAGACAAGAGATGGAGAGGAAGGAAGAGTGAAGGAGGCGGCAGAACAGAAAAAGAGGGATGGAGGAGTGAAAGGGGGAGGAGGAGAGGAGGCCAGACAAGGAGAGAAGGGTTGGAGAAGCGATATCGTTTGACCTTTGACCTTTTAATCCGCCCTGCCGACACCCCCCGCCCCCTGCCCCTCTCTCTTTCTCTCTGGGAGCACGCGCGCACGATCACGCGCGCACGCACACAGTAGACGGACAGAGTGTGTGAGAAGAATGAAGACAGCGGCGTCCTCCTGTCTCTCTCGCTCTCTCTCTCTCTCTCTCTCTCTGTCTCTCTCTCTCTCTCTCTCTCACTCCGTCAGGGTTCAGACGGAGGTCGTCGGCACAGTGCGCATGCCTGCTGCCGCGGCTTGGGCCGGCTCACGAGCACGCGCGCGTCCATGGCGCCGCCAGGAGCCCGCCACCCGCCACCCTCGAAGGTCGTTGCCGAGCCGCGCGGCATCACGACGATGTCGGAACCGCTGGCCGGCTTGCGCGAGGTCGCACTCCGCCGCCGCCGCCGCTGCAAAAGATGATCGCTTATTCACTTTATTGTTGACAATTCATCGCTGTCGGCGTCGTCTCACTGCACCGCCGTCACGATTAAAGTGCTGGCATGGGACGCGAGAGCTAATTGGGTTTTAATGCCGGCGGTGCAATGCCCTCAGTCAAACGCCGCCAACGAGAGGCGCTTCAGTCGTGTTTACACTCACTTCACGTTGACTCATGCAGCAAGTGAGATTACAAATTGCGCGGGGTCATACTTGCACTTCCTTTTAACATCGGCGCTGCGCTTTTGTGAGACTGTGCAAAACATTCAGTCCGAAGGCCCATCCGGAGGCTGAAAACTCAGCCTTGGGGCGCAGCGGGATCGATAAGTAAGATCTCACTCAGCCATTCGTGCCAAGCGTCAGTAGAAAGTGTTTTCAGTGAGTTGCAGGATTCCGTGACCAATCAGCAGCGCAAACAGTTGGGATGAAACGAGGAAGCAGATGCTACAAGCTGCCCTTGAAAGATCCAGTAGCTAGCTAGCTAGCTAGATAGATAGATAGATAGATAGATCTAACTCTTCTTAAGGCAGCACAAAAATCCAAACGTGAGCTGCACTGACAGCTGTGTTTTTTGCTGGACTTCAGACTGGATCTGGGACTAGCAACAACCGCTAATGTCTCAGCTATGTTTGTAGCTACCTGGCTAAAGTCTAGCTGCCCGGCTAACACAGCAGCAAGTCTCGTCAGTCAGGTTCGTCCAATCGCCTTCTGAGTTTTCACTCCCTTTTAATGTTGCAAATGCTTCCCGTTGGCCCTTTACAACATGGACACGTGGGGAAAATCCAGTCGGACTGGGAAGAAGCTCAGTCTGAACTGGAGGTTGTGTGTGTGTGTGTGTGTGTGTGTGTGTGTGTGTAGGGGGGGTAGTGCTCAAAGTACGCAGACACAAAATGAAGACGCGGACCAATCACAGTTGTTGATAGGGACATTTCTTCTAGGCTGAGACATCTTGGAATACGGTGACGGTGATGACGCAGGATACAAACGATGCTTCAGTGCACACTTTACCCAAAGCATGACAGGATTATTTTTTGTTATCAGTTATTATTTTGCTGCAGCATTAAACTCGACCCAAAGGAGGATCAGTTTGAATGGCCCCGGTGTACGTCACAGTGTGTCGAAACCCAAAACAGAGCACCAGCAGTTCGGAGAACAAGACGGTAAGACAGACAGGGAGACAGACAGGTGGACAGACAGACAGGCAGGCAGTCATGAGGATACTTAGCGTGCAAGTTCAATACTGACCCAATACACTGGTACCCGCCTGGCGTCACCAGCACTATCCGTGTGTGTGCGTGTGCGTCTGGCGTCACTCAGACAGGCCACTTGCGTGCGCCCGCTGTATATACGATGAGTGTGCGCTGATTGATTTAGGTGGAGCCGGCGAGGTAGAGACACCGAGTTGCTGCGTTTTCAGCCAAACTGCAAAATCAATGCAAAGTGGATTTGAATGAAAGGGGTGTGTGTGTGTGTGTGTGTGTGTGCGTGCGTGCGTGCGTGCGGGCGTGCGTGAGTGCGCGCGCGGGGCTGTCCGAGCCAGCTGGTAGCCCGCAGCGACAGAGCGCTGTCGGCCATTACGGCTCCGGGCGTCTCCACAACGACCATTAACGATAATGTTGTTGTTGCCGTGGCTACAAATACACTCGTTCCACTCCATTTGCATCGAGAGGGGGGGGGGGGGGGGAGCGGGGGCGTAGGGGAGGAGGGGGGGGGGGTCCGGAGGGGGGCAGCGGGAGACGAGGAAGGAAGGGTTTTGGGAGGCTTTCAGCGACGTGACATCAGCACAAAGTTATGGCACGCGGGGCAATCAAGGCTTTATGTACACGTGGTGATAATGCACTCTGATGTTTCCATGGACGATGGACGGCGGACGCTGCTGCCGACCTTCATTACCGTGATCGGTGCGTCTCGCTGCCCGCGCATGCAGGGTGGAGGGTGGAGGGTGGAGGGGGCGGGGGGGTTATTTGAGTGGGGAGGGGAACTGGCATCGCCAACCTTCTTTCCAACCGGCGTCGATGACTCGGCAGAACTCTCCTTCCTCCTCCGTTGTTGCCGGGGGCCTCCTCGATGTTCAGAAGCAATCACGACAAAGTCGGAAAGTCTGCCCAGACTTTGCGAGGGCAGTTTGAAAAGTGTCGGGTTTGACTTTCAAACTTTACCTGGGGGGGGGGGGGGGATTATGAGGGGAGAGAGCAGCCGTTCGGCTTTGGGATCGACTTTCAGAATGCAGCTGAAATGCACCTCAATCGGCGGGTTGCCACTCGTTCCCAGACAAGGTGATGAACCACAAAAATCGACGACACTGTATTTGTTACTTCGCTCTCCGCAACAGAACTCCCATCATCCGATCTGGCGGCCCATTCATCTCAATGCAGACCCACAAAATACGGCGATAAAGGTTTTGGCTTCTGGGTTACTCCCGCATTATATGCGCGCAGTAGTGTCACTTTCCCATCATGCATCTGTAACTCACGCGATACCTCAGGGCGCGTCAGCCAATCAGAACGAGCCGAGACACAGCAGCGCATAGGACGCCGTAACGTCTGACCGGGAATAAAAACATTTTTTTCTGAAACAACTTTTCTGAAAAAGCCTGCAGGTGCCGCTCTAGGACTTGGGAGGAACTCAAGGCCTAACAGTTGCTGATTTCGTCTGGCAATTTATGTGGTTTTTTTTTTGTAACACAAGTCAACGAGTTAAAAATCTACAGTAGAAAGATTTGTTTATGAACCGCGTTTTAGTTTGGAGGCATCCTTTTGGCCATCTTACCGGCATTTCTTTTTGTATTGCATGGGAATGCTTTTTAGGTCCAATGAGGTTTTTGGCTGCAGTACCTCGACTTGCCACTGGGTGGTGGTGGGGGGGGGGCAAGAACTGGATACCAGACTGGCACCATATTGCCAGTCTGGTATCCAGTTCCCATAATACATCCATGTGCGATACCCATCACTGCCGTTAGCTTTTCTTCCAATTAGCTTTCCGATCGCTTCGACCGCAATACTACACCTTCCTGATGATATTACATCACTGCGGAGCCAACTTTTTTTTTTTCGTGACCGTCTCCAGAAGGCCTTCAGACGAGGTGTTTCTTCTAGGCTTCTTCCGTCTGAGCCTGATTAGACAGAGAGGGAGGGAACCTGGAAGGCGAAGCAATCAGCTCCTCATCGGGTTGCACTTTGCCCCAATCAAGACGTTTCCGAGAACGACGCGTCCTCCGTCTTTGTCCCCGTCCGTGCGCTCGCCGGGTCACGTGAGGCCGCGGCTGCTGCGGGGGCCGAGGAGGCCGCATGTCGTCGACGGCGGCGGCGGCGGACTGATGGAAGAAGTGAGGTCACAGCTCAGGAAGAGCCGCCTTGATTGGGAAGCCGGCAGGTACCTCCTGCTTTTACACCAACACATGCATTGTCTCCTAACGTCACACACACACACACATGCTAACTCTCATGTTCCCACCCACCCGCACGCACACGCACACACACACTGTATTAAGCAGAGCTAGGGCTCTGCGCGGAGAGCGCACAGTGGGGCGATAACATTTGGCGTAATGCCCCTTTAAAAAGGCAATAACAAGCACAATAATCGCCTTCCTCCGCCTCGATCCGTCTCCATCTTGTTAAAAGTCTCCCCTCTCCGCTCGTCTCCGCACTCGAGGTTGTCGCCGTGAATTTCCCACCGACGGCGTGGGGGGGAAAAAAAAAAAAAAGGTTAGCGGGCGCTCGCAGCTTCTGCCGCCCTTAAAAGAGCCGTAACGTTGGCTGTAATCACTGCGCGCCGCCTCTCCCTTGTCTGAGCCGCCCTGAACGCCTCCTTCACCTCCTCGCCGGGACGAGCTCGTCCGATTTCTGAAAGTCAAGTGAAGAAAAGGACGTTTTTTTTTCTTTTATTTTCTTCTTCTCTATTTTTTTTTTTTAGCAGCGTTTAGGAAGCAGAGAAATCGCCGGCGATCGCTGCTCTGCATTGCCAGATCTTTGCGAAAAAAAAGATAAAACCACAGAGGACTCAGTTAAGAAGACACTTTCCCAGCTGTAAAAAAATAAATTATCCAACAGTGGGAAACAGCAACTGGCTGCCTGTGTCTGTGTTTATTGCCCACATTTAATTTGGCTTATTTCCATGTTTAAACTGAGCTGTGCAGAAGATCTGTGATTCAAGGTTCATTACGGAGTTACCTGCCAGTACAGAGCCAGCACTTAGAATTTTATGACTGCAAATGAGCCTCGACGAACTAAAAGGGAAAATTGTTTTACAAAATAACATGAAAGCAAATCCGTGAAAACATAGGCAAAGAGTTTCAGTGAGAGAAGAAAAGGACGCAGAGAGCCCTGAAGGAAGCGGGTGAGAAAAGAAAGAGGGTTTCAGTTACTTGTTACTTCTTTAGAAAAAGGGGGCGTGCACAACTTTGAAGTTAATTGCACGTAGCTAGCGACGAATTCAGCAACAGCACGAGCTCGCTTCAATTTTCACAAAATGCCTGCAAATGCAGTTGTGGAGATCTGCTCTTTACGAGTAATCTATTACGAAGTAATCCACCACTGTAATTAAACTACTTACTACTTTAGTAACAGAGTAATGTAACGGGATCACTGTGGCAAAACTGGTAATCATATCATAATTACCTTCTCAAGTAACGATTCCGATACTTTTCTGAAATATTTTAAGATAAAAATGTCTTATTATCCACAAAATGTCTGAAATTTAGAAGAACAACCGGAAACCAAGACGTCGCAGACTGATGATGCAGCCCTTTACATGCATAGTCACAAACATTATTTTGAGTTTGTCTCGTCTAAATCAAAGAATATTGTGGTTCGTTGTACGTTATGTGAAGGGAACAAGACGTTCTCAACTGTTACTTTATCTTTTTTTTTAACTGAAGTAATTAGTAATTAGTAATTGATTACCTGTAAAACAAAGTAGTTAAAGAAGTAATTGGATTACTTTTTTTTAAGGAGTAATCAATAGTTGGAGTACTTTTATGGAGTAATCCCAACAACACTGCATAATGTTAACACGCTGAGTTCTTTCTTCCAGGGAATTTTTCTGAAATTGGGCGAAGTCGACCAATTGTTTGTTTTTTTGACGTGCGAGGCTCAGACGTAAGAAAACGACTCAACCGTTGCATGCAGTCGTCCTTGAAAGGAATTTTTACTCTTTCTTTGACAACAGACCAGACAGATGGGATAAATCTGTCTGGTCTGAGCGAGTGAGCGTTGCCGCTCATCTCCTCTGCTCACTGCGTCCCAGCATAACCAAGTGCTGCCGGCCAGACAAAATGCTGAACTGCGCCTTTAAAGCTCATTTGAATGAGAGAGGGCTCCCATCAGACAGCTTCCGTCGACTCTGCCCCCCCCTCCCCCAAACCCCCTTTAAAGCCCCTCCACCTCCACCCCCTTTGACCTGCTGTGTATGTGTTTGCTCTTGAGTGTGTAGTAAATCTCCCTGCGGTGGATTTACAGCCCTCCATTCACATATTTAAATCCACTACTGTAGTGTGTGGCCGCCTCACAGCTGCCCGAGGGCGGGAGTATGTGTCTGTGTGTGTCTGTGTGTGTCTGTGCATGCATGTGTGTGTGTGTGTGTGTGTGTGTGCGTGCGCGATTGTGTTTCTGTTCTGAAGGTGAAGCTCAGCATGCCGCTCTGTATAAAAAAAGCTAAATCACCGAGTTTCCATGACTCTCTGATAACAAAGGCAACAATAGCTCATAAATATCACCGGGTGTGTGTATGTTTATGCACAGTGTGTGTGTTTGGAGCGTGAAGTTGCAAGCTGCTTGTCTTGGTGTGCACTGCGCCTGTGCATGTGTGTGTGTGTGTGTGTGTGTGTGGGGCGACAGCAGATGTCGGACCTCTCTCACATACGTTATTACCAGAGTGAGTCCGACGTGCTGAAACTCGGAGCAGAACAAAGACGACGCGGAGATTTTGCATTCAGCCCGGCCAGTTTGTATCGGTCACAATGGGAGAAATGGAGGAAAAGCTTGAGCCGTCATATTGTTACATTTGTTAATTGTGCACCTTTTTTTTTTTTTTTTTTTTTTTTGCATTAGAAGGATGTTAAAAGGAGATACAAAGGAAAAGCAAACAGCAGGGTATTTTTCAAAAGTTGGCAACATATTAGCTTTTTTCACACATGGTGAACTGCACTTCATTTTTTCGTGCAGGGCACTTTATTTTGAAGTTTTTGTCCTTGTGTGCCATCTAACTTAGCTCTTCCTTGTCTTCTTCTTCTTCTTCTTCTTCTTCTTCTTCTTCTTCTTCTTCTTCTTCTTCTTCTTCTTCTTCTTCTTCTTCTCATTTTTCTCCTCCTCCTTCTTCTGCTTCTTATATTATCATTATTGAATATAAATATGAATATTCTCATGTGTACGACCTCCTCTTCATCGTTCAGTTGGTCTTTGAGAGTCTTCTTGTGTTTACTTGAGCAATTTTGATACTATGATATGTGGACACTTTTGCTGTTCTTCTTATTATTATTTCCCTTCGGATCTGCAGTTATTCGGCCTTTCTTTGGTTCTTCTTACACCTTTAGATTTTTAACTCCAGAGCGTCAACGTGATGCAATTTGAAGTCATTAGATCAAACATTCAGTACAGACCAATCGGAAGGAAACAACCACATAGTCTTTGCAACATAAACGGATCAGAATAGACTTTATTGGACCGAGTTTTCCTATTTGTGTGAACTGCTCCTTAAATGATCAAATTATGGCACACCAGCGCTACATTAGCATACATATTTACAGCTTTTTGAAAAAGCTTGAGCACAACAACTCCTGCGACCTCGGACTGACCTCTGACTGTGGCCACAAACTCACCTTCGACCCCCCCCCTGCTCCCAGACTTCCATGTGTCACAGAGGGCCACACAAAGCTGCCAGCGGTGGTGGAAGGAAGTCGGCAGCGGGTCCCGATCCGTCCTGGCCATGGCCACGCCTCCGTCCGCATGCGCGGGCCAATCAGGAAACAATGCAAGAGGCAGAGAAAGAGGATGGGCAGAAAAGGTCCCCCATGTCACTTTCTCGCTCTTTGCCGGTTGACCTTTGACCCCTGTCCTGTCGCCTGGTCCTGACTCCCGGGGTCAGCCTGAGGTCAGGCTGCGTGAGACCTGTTGCCAGTCTGTCTGTGTGGCTGCCAAAGCCTCGAACAGGAAGTGAAGGTGCTGATGACGTCATTCTGAAGCAAATACAATTCAGCTTGTTTTGTCTTAGAATTAAGACGTAATTGTTGTGTCCATTTTATTGCAAGCCATAATTAAAAATGTCAATCTGTTTACATGAACAAATACAGTATTTGTGGTGACAAATATCTATCCATAATGTACATTTATAGATATAAGGGTGCTTTAAAAGGGAACAAAATAGCATAGAATAAAGTTAATAATCCCAGCTTCAAGCATGAACAATATGAAAATGAACAAAAATATAGATTTTAAACAAATTTCAAATTAAATCTGAGTAAAACTCAGTAAAAGTCCCAACTTAACAAATAGGCGTTGAAGTAAATACACTGTGTACTGGTAAATCACATGAAAGTTTACTGTTCAGGGATACAATGCAAAATGCCTTTGTATTAAATACAATAATAACTCTTATTTATTACAGTTTCATACAAGAAAATGAGTAACACAAGTCTAGATACAGTATTTGCCATGTTAAATAACATGAAGTGCAGCGTATTATTCTCATTTTATGTTCTTTACATGTCATCATAGATCAGGCTTGTGTGACCAAATACAAAAAAAAAACTCTTGAAGAAACTAGAATTCTCTGTAGATCTGAAGGAAAAAAAGCACGTTTAGCCCTCTGTTTACAGTCACACGATAGCCTTCGATTCTGCATGTTTGGACAGGGGGAAAAACAAGGCAGGCTAGTGTGTCGTTTGTGACATCACAAAGGGTTTATTTCCAGAGCTGTGTGTTTTCTCACGAGGGAAGGACAGGATGGACACGGGAAGATTCCAGTGAGAGATGCTGTAAGAAAACAAAGCTGAAGCACAATTAGTGTAATATTGGGCCTTTACAGCAAAAACGGCCATAAATGTCACCATAATAATGACAACCATCAGATAACATGACATCACGGCCTTGTTTCCTTTCTCTCAGCCCAGTCTGACCTCCAGGTTACCTCCTGACCTCCGACCCCGTGGCCTGGCTCTGCCTTGCAGCTGACGCGACCTTGGCTCTCCGCTGCCTGCCTGCCGGCCGACTCCCACTCTTTCTTCTTTCTCGTCTTCTTCTTTCTCTTCCGAGAAGCCTTCAGAAGAAAAATTTTTTCCATCATCGCCGCCCTCCAGCGGATCTGCTGCGGCCGCCGAAGATGATGGCATGATCGATCTGAACGACGGCGCTAAATGCGGCCGTCCCATCAGTCAGCTGTTGTCTTCCGCCGTCAGCGGCCCGGTGAAGGACTGGACAAGGTCACTCCTCCGCCGGGGAGGATTAGAAGTGCGTTCAAATAGTCAGGCGTGGCCTCCAAGTGACGGTGCAGCAGCAGCAGCCGTCTCCTGAAGGCTGCATGTTCGGTACACGCGTGTAAAAGTAGAAGGACAAAGGAAGGAGGACGTAAAAAGCTCCTCTGACTTTTACATTACTTTACGCTTTGAAAAAAAGTGGCCGGATTTGTCTTCCCCCCCGAGAGTTAAAAAGATTTTTTTTTTAAATTGTTGCTTTGATTTGCTGTTTTCACGTGTTTACTTGGGCTGCTGTCTGATGGGTCGTGTGTCTTTTTCCCATTGGTTATTTGATTTTGTTAAGATATTGTGAAGTGTAATTGCGTTCCGGGAAGCTTTTCGTCTACATTTTAATTATTATTAGCACTGTTTCCCAGCATGTAGGCGTTTCTTCCTAATAACTGCAACCACTCACTCAGAGTTACACTCTGAATTGCTATGCTAGTCGCTGTACTCTAAATTCCGAGTTTAACGTTGGCGTCAAGCGTGCGTGAAAATAGCAAACATACACAGTGTATTTAAATCACAGGCTGCTTGAATTGCTTTTCCGGATGATTAGATCATTAGATCACTACGAGGCCCTTAAACTGTTGTTCCTTGAATTTTGCTTATTCTCCTCGGTGATGTAGTTTAAGATAAAGTCGACGTTTATTTTTCTATATGCTTGCGTTGTGCAGTGAATGAAGATCAATACCGTCGGCTTTAATGTAACGGCAGCGCTGGCAGGAAGTTGCCTCGTAACTTTTTAACAAATGCGGGTCGCCGGGAAATTATGTCATCTTTAAAACGTAACTGTGGGCGACAACTAACAGTACTCGGCGCAAGCACTTCACGCTGCGGATTTATGAGCCCTGAAAATCACGGAAGGGGCTGCAGTTCGCATGTTTAAGCAGTAGGTGTCTCCCAGCAGCCAGGTGAAGGGGGATTAAAAAGGCGGGAGAGGAGCAATAAATGTCGCCAGGGTTGCTGCCGGTTAGTTCGAGTGTCAGATCGAGTATTACTTTAACAGTAGGCAGTGCAATTAAAGCTTGAACCCCAGAACCCGGGTTTAAATTAGAAATAATTGAAATAAATTTAATTTTATCTTGCTTAAAATGCTGATGAAAATCAAGATGTTGTACGGAAAGGAATATATATATATATACATCCAGTATATACATATGCATGTGTGTGTATATATATATGTGTGTACACATCACACTGACCTGCACTACAATTAATGAATATGAGTCGCCCCGCTGCGAGCGGCCTCCCTTCATTTTTCTCCTGTGTTTGTGAGCGTTTCGCACTCACGCGCCATTCCAAACTTTTGATTTACTGCCTCTGGAACACAAACTCAGCACTGCACACACACACAGGAGTGGAGAGAGAGAGAGAGAGACAGAGAGAGAGAGAGAGAGGCAGGCGGGCGGGCGGGCCAGGAAAACTCTAATTAGCGAGTGTTGCTGAGGGGAAAGAGAGAAGGAGCGACGGCGGAGGTTCCTCCCTAATGAGGTCTCATCCAGAGACGAATGTGCGAGAGCCTCTTTGAAATATTGATGAGTGCGTAATGAAGCAGAGCAGACAGGCTCCATCCCAGTGCTGGTGGGTGGGGGCGTTGGGGGGGAGAGTCTGAGTGCGCCGCCGTGTGTTTATGTGGGCTCGACCTCTGACCTCCACTCGCCGAGGAAGTTAACAAGAGAGGAGGGACCGAGAAGTTCTGCCGAACGCAGCTGCACGGCAGCTACACCACGTCCGAGCGTCCAGATGTTGTTCGAGAGGCTGCGAGCGTCGCACTGGGATGCGGCGAGGCCCGTCAGCTGACAGGTCATTCCAGAGGAAGAGGAGGAGGAGGAGGAGGAGGAGGGAAGGATTCATGGCACTGGGATTCAAAAAGATTTATTACGATGAAACAATATTCAATCCATGACTGTGGAAGTTTCCCCGATGAAGTTCTGATCACAACTGTTGTGCACTGCCGCGTCACCTGTTAATGACGTTCTTTATTCTGTGATCCTATTTTTGCCCATTTGTCTTATCACAGTAACCAGCTCTTGGAAATTAACTGATCTTGAAGTTGTTCAGGCTTTTGTTTTTTTACCCACTCGGACTCTTTGTTTTCTCTCTCCGTCTGTCTTTCTTTTATAATTGAACTTTTTTTTGTGCCTAATAACTCAGAGCAGCATTTTGTCCATTAGCTTTCTTTCCTTCTTTCATTGCTTTGTCAGAGTTTAAATAAAGTTGCTCTATTCATTCAGACCTCCTCCAGAGTTAAAAAGCCCTATAAATTTTGCCGTGTTTAATAATAATGGCGGCAAAAGGACAAGAACCTTTCATGAGCACGGGGGGTTTTTGCAATATCATTTATAATCTTATATAATGTTGTATAATGTCAGTTTTTTTTCCACCCACAATACAATACAATTGAGCTGGAATAATTCTACCTTTGAATTTACAAGAATAAATTAATAGTTCAATACATCAAGTTCATTCCAACCTATACAATAAGCAGTTTCAGCTTTGCATTCATTATTTTACGTCTAGACAGAGACGTAAAAAAACCTGTAAAATTGATTTCTAATAGTATAGATAAAGATATTTTATATAATGTTCTATTCATATTATAATGTTCTATTATGTTTTTGTCATATGCAGCCTGAGGATAATTACAGGTAAGAGTATCATATGTTCATATGTAAGTGTGATGATTTCTTAATTTTTATCTATAATTAATTTAATCTATAATTCTTTTAATTTTTTAAACTAAATAAAGAAATATATATGTATATATATATATATATATGTAATATTAGAATCAGAGAAAATATTTTTTTATCCTTTTTATCTGATTTTGGAATTAAAATATAGATTTGTATGATTTTACAATAAAAACACCAATAATAAATTCAATGTTTGCACTCATTTAAAAAAAAAAAAAAAACTACACATAGATTAATATTAATTATTTTTATGCGGCATATTAGCACTGCACTGTCTTAACAAATGAACACATCATTTTAAATAAATTAAATAAATAGTACTGTTATTTTAAATTACAATCCCACAAGTTACAAAATATATATGAATCTTAACAGAACAATCATTAAAACAAAATGCTTTCACTTGGATGCAAATTTAGGTAGCAGACGAATCAGGATTTGTCACAAAATGTATTTTCTTTAGCTCGTGACAGAAAAGCAAGCCGTCTGCCCTGTGTGAACTCCTCATCTCTGACCTTTGACCTCTCATACCTGCGCTCGCTCACGGTTGGGGCGTCCTCGGGTCAGGCTGAAGAGACTTTGACTGTTTTCAGCCACCAGGTGGCGCACCGCAGATGCTCCTACGGCGTAGTCTCAGCACTAAACACAGCTGAGGGTAATAATTCCTCCCCAAATTTCCACTGTAATAAATCAGACCTAATAGTATTTAAGATCATTTAAGTTCTTTTGTTTCAGTATTTTTCCTCTCAACGAAGACTAAAAAGCTCAAAAATTTAGGGAATTACAATTTTACTTCAACAAAATTGATTTAAAAAAAAAATTGCATTGAACTGTGCAATTATTCAACTACACCACATTAATTCACTGTAAATTAAATCGCTATTACATTTATTATCAAAGGTTTTAAGCAAATGAAGCTGTTAGACATTACCTCTTACTGCAATCGTTCCTCGGAGACTTCGAGAGGTTTTAATAGATATGGCTCCAAATAAAAACTTAATTATAGAGATTGAAACAATCTCCTCGCACACGCAGCGCGGCTCTGTCGAGTTGTTGTTGTGAGAAGAGGCTGCGCGATGTTGATGGGGGCCGGGATGAATGGCGAAGGCCCGCTTTGTCTGTGGAGTAATCGGAATTTCACAAATGATTTAAACTGAAATCATGGATTGCAATTATCATCGGTTAGTGTGGGGGGCAAAAAAATTGATTGTGTGGATAATGACGCGCGTTTCCAGAGGCTCCTCGTCGAAAAGACGAACCGAGAGAAAAAGAGCAAAACAGAACAGCCACAGTCAGACTAGATATTCCATAAAGCTTTATACACATGGTGCCATGCAAAATGTGTATTTTTTTTTCTTTATGTTGAAATATATTCTAGACAGATTTTTAATATTATTATTTCTCTTGCATCTTTATAATAAAGAATGTAAAGGCCAGTCTTTCAAAATAAATGTTATTAACTGACCTCTCTACAACATAAAACATCAAAGCTATTTTATTTTCCAACTTTCAGAATTCATTCATACAGGCAACATTTAATCACTGCTTTTTTTTTTTTTAACTTTCATCAAAATATATTTTTAAAGGCAGCTGCGCCTGTAAGTACATACAAAACAGTCAAAGGACAGAGAGCTACAATCTGTGTCAGTGAACTCCCCCCAATCGATAAAAGTCACTTTTGCTTGCTTATTTTCTTGGGAAACGGCCTGTTCTAAAATAAATCGTTCTAGGAAATTGGCCCTTTGTGATGTCACAAGGGGCACCAACAATGTCAGTCACCAGGTGTTTATCCACGTCCGCGCTGGGCCTCGAGAGAAAAAGCGAAATGAAGAGGAACTCCACCGAGGCCGTCGCTGAAAAAAAAAAGAAGGCGGCAGGAAAACGCGGGGACAAAAACAAAGAGAAGAGGGATGTAGAGGGCAAGAGGGGGAGGAAAGATGGGAGGAAGAGAGGGGGAGGAGGAGGAGGAGGAGGAGGAGGAAGGTACTGTAAGAGGCATGGGGGGGCAGGCCAGGAGGGGAGGGGAGGAAGGCGGGAAGGAGAGGGTCAAAGGTCACTCTCATTTTTTATCCATTAGTACTCGGGGTCTCATTCTGGGTCACACGGCTGTGAGTGTGTGCGTGTGTGTGTGTGTGTGTGTGTGTGTGTGTGTGTGTGTGTGTGTGAAGCAAAACACAAGCTCGGCCACATAACAAGATTAAGTCTGTTTTAAGGAGCGTGTGATAAGTGCATCTCCTCCGCTGCTGCCGCGAGAAATAGATTAAAAAGAATGTGCTGCGGCGGTACGTGTGTGTGTGTGTTTGTGTGTGTGTGTATGTGTTTGTGGATTTGCTGTGTGTGTGTGAGGATTTGAGAAGAAGCGCAGATTTGAGAACAAGAAAAACAGAAAAACAGCCAGAGCGGGGGAAAAAAGGATGCAAAGAGGAACAGGGTGAGGAACAGGGTGAGGAACAGGGTGACGGGCGGAGGGATGGAAGATAGGGAGAGGGGGTAGGGGGGCGTCCGAGAGGGAGACGGGAGGAAGAGGAAAAGATGGAGTGAAGAGAGGAAGAGGAGCGGCGTGAGAGAGAGAGAGAGAGAGAGAGAGAGAGAGAGAGAGAGAGAGAGAGAGAGGAGTAGACGGCGGGGAGGAGGCCTCTTGCATTTGACCGTGGGCTGACCTCCTCCCCGTCACCCTCTCACCTCTCCTTCACCTCCCTCCCTCCATCCTTCATCCCGGACAGAGGAGGCCCGGGCGCGCGCGCACGCACACACACACACACACGGAGCGAATTGTCCTGGCAGTGACCTCTGCACCGCTCAGCAGGAATGTCGAAGGAGAGGATGAGTGAGCGGCCGGGCTGCACACACAAACACAAAAGGAGACGCGGCGTGCATGGAGCGAGACACACACACACACACATGCATGTGCACGTGCACGTCAGATTTCGAATCGAGGGGGAGGAGGAGTGCACGTCAGCCTGTCATCGCCCGGCGTGTGTGCGTGTGTGTGTGTGTGTGAAGTTGCGGTGCGGAGAGCTGAACGTGTCATATTCGCTTGCAAAGAGAGGACGGAGACGCACACACACACACACACACACACACACACACACACACACACACACACACACACGTTCGCGGAGGATGATATATGGGCAGTAATCCGCAGCGAGGCCTGTGTATACACACACACACACACACACATACAATCAAAGGCCCGAGAACGCGCGCTCGCACACATGTCGGGGTGTTTATGCGCCGCAGATGTTGGACAGGAAATGAGCTGCGTTCAGGGACACGAGCGCATGTGACACATGAAACGCGCGTCGGGCCTCGAGTCTCGCCGAGCTGGGCTACAGTAGTAATCAACGCACGCGCACGCACGACGACACGGCGGGGAGAGGAGTCACGAGGGAGTCAGGGCTCCATAATCAACCTTGAGGAGGAGGGGGAGGGGAAAGGGGGGGGGGCGCCGCCCCGCCCACAGTCACATGCAGGGCAGGGGTCGGCGAGGGGTCACGCGCTAGCTAGCTAGCTAGCTAGCTAGCCCGGGCGGCCGACGGAGAAGCGACTCCTGTCGGACGGCTGGTATCCGTAACTCCAGTGTAACCGGATTTTATTTGAAGTAGGAAAAATTGTGGGGTTGTGACCTCCGGGAGTGGGGGAGGGAGGGGGGGGTTTGTTAGCCGTGAAATGACATCCGAGTTTGATGGAACAACTGGTGCGGCGGCATCCTCGCCACAGCCTCTTCGTCTTCTACTACTTGTTGTTGTTGTTCTGCTTCTTCTTCTTCTTCTTCTTCTTCTTCTTCTTCTTCTGCTGCGGTTTTCCATGGGCAGCGCGCAGGAAGCACTCGCTTCCTGTTTTCATTGAAGACAGAGAAGAAAAGGCGACCGGTGACTCAGGAGTTTTTCGGGCCGAGATTTGCCAAACTTCCGACTGGAAAACGTCAAGCGGACCCGCTGTGTTGTTCAGTGTATTTAAAACATGAGGTGAGCAGATGAATAGATAAACAGTTCCCATCTGCAGTCCTGGAATAAGATCCTGAATGGAAAAGGTGTTGAGTACAAAGTTGATATCGTTTGTCAAAGCCAGTAAACACAGTACACTTGTGTCGGAAAATCACGCCCCGAGGTAGACAGCAGTGAAATACACCTTTAAAAAAAAGGATGGAAAATCTGATTCGCACAGAGCGCAGAGTGTGTGTACTGTGCACTGTAATTGTACTGTACCAAGGAGTCCAACTAAGCCAATAGGCACCTGGACTGCAGAGGGAGTCGTCCAATCAGTGAGCTCAGTCGCTTTCTTGAGTTTCTATCCGAGTTTGATGATTTGATTAGAACTGCTTTGTCAGATTTCACAACTGTTGGGCAATTAATAGCAGTTTGAATTTCTGGGCCTATTTAAGTAAGAGGCCGAGTTCTCCAAGAGCGAAAAGGGGGAAGAATGAAGGTAAGGAAGCAGTAAGAACAGCTGCCTGATTCGCCTCTGTCTTGTTTATTTGACTAAATCAATGGTCCAAATGTCCAAACATTGGCGTCTTTTTCCTTCTTTCTTTCTTTCTTTCTTTCTTTCTATCTTCCTTTCTTTCTTTCTTTCTTTTAGCCAAAGGGGACGAATCTGGGAAATGTTTGAGCCACGTGTTGTCGATGAAACGCTGGAAGTGGCCTGGGACACTCACACACACACAGGGGGCAGAACTCCTCGTTTTCAGAACCATGGACAGGGCTGACAGCTTTGTGGGTGCAACGGCAAATATTTCAGATGCCAGACAGACAGACAGCCTTACTTAATATCTGTGCGATTTAATGACGGGTTTCTCTCTCTCTCTCTCTCTCTTTTTTTTTTTTAACAACGCCACCCACCCCTCCCCCGCTGCTAACGACGCAGCAGCTGAGATGAGGAATTATTGCATTTTGAGCTCTGGGAAAAGCGTAATTGTTTGTCAACCGTAAAAAGCACATCCATCACGCGGCGAACAAGTCGCAAAGGGGGCGTTCGGCGCAATTCTCAACAGCAATGATCTGGATCTTTCCGTTCTTTCTGTTCCACCGTCTCTCGTTTTATATTATTTTTGACTCTCCTTTCCCAGTATTTTCCATTTCCTTGCCTGCTGCCTCATCCCTCACGGCTTTTTTCCAAAGGTCTCCTCCGCTCCTGGGCCGATTCATCTCCATGTTTTCATCTCCTCCTCTTCCTCCTCCCCTCTTTCATCCAAAACACATCTCTCAGCCTCGTCTCTCAGCTTCCCTTACTTCATATCCCTCGCCCCCCCCTCCCCCTCCTGTCCTCACGTCGCCATTACTCTTCCGCCGCTGCCGTCCGCCCTGATCTCTCCGCTCCCTGTCCTCTCCCTTTCATCTCTTCCAAATTCCTCTTCTTCATTGTCTCCCAATGCCTCTTCTTCACTCCAGTGTCTGTGCGTCTGTGTGTGTTTGGAGTCAGGTCAACACACACCCCTATTGGCTGCTCACCTTTTATCCCCAGTGACAGCACTGGTTGGTCAGGTCAAGGGGGAAAAAATGAAAGCCCTCACGTAGACGAAGATGCATCCCCCTCTCTTGTTGTGTGTCTTATCACTGCTGAACACATGGTTGCGCACAGATGCCTGAGCGGACGGCGGCCCGGCGCTCCCGCCCCCGCGCACACAAAACACACAACACACACAAACACACAATCACGAGTTTAAAAACGACAAAACCATCCGCGAGAAACAAATCGAGTACATTTCAGTGGGAGGCTGAATTTGCTGCGTCACAGAACAGAAGCCTCACTATTTTGAACATGGCATGACTGCAGTAAAGGGTGGGGAATACATAAATGGACATGCAGTTTGAGTTGAAGGGTTTTCCATTTGTTCTGCAAAGTGCTTTGGTTGTGACTTCAGTTTTTTTATTTTAGCATTTCAGAAATTTTTCACGACAGTTTCAGGCATAGGACCCTCACACAACGGCCTCACAGACAAAAAGACAAAGAAAACAAACAAAAAAAACACACACAGCAAACCCAAGACAGAATGACAAACTGATGGATTCTTTATTGAATTACGGTTTCAACCAAGGAAAAAGGAAATGGGCAGAAGTATAACGTCTACAAGGTTTTACCTTTAGTGACGCTGTGACTCTAATCTCTAGATCACATTGTTTTCCATTAGCTTCAAACTCTCTAATAATTCGAGTGATGGTAACTCGCGTTGGTGGTTCTTTTTGACACTTTCATACTTCCAGTAGTATTTTAGAATGATTTTCCTTTCCTCATAGTTTAGTCTGGCTGCCATCATTCATTACAATGGGTTTAAATAGCAAAGAAAAAACAAACTTGAGTTATCTGCTGCAAAAGTGTGCACACATTTTTGGGACAACCTGTATGTATGATTTACGGTGTTTCCTGCACACTTTCGCACTTCATAAAAGTGTTCAAGGACAATCAAATGCAAGCCTGAGTATGCGTGTGTTTAAATAGTCTTGAATCTGCACTGTTGGCTAGTAATCTGTTTCTAAGTAATCCACTACTGTAATTAAACTACTTCTTTAAATAACGGAGTAATGTACCGGGATTGCTGTAGCAGAACTGGTAATTATATCATAATTACTTCATCGAGTAATGAGTTCATTACTTTTCCCAAACATTTTGCAAGCTAAAAATGTCTTATTATCCACAAAACGTCTGAAATTTAGAAAAACAACCAAAAGGCACCAGTGCTGTACGTGAGTTTGATGTGTGAAATTAGCAGTGTGTGTTCAGAGAGCAAAGATTCATTCACGACAGAGACAATATTTGGAATTGCAAAATTTTCACTTTCACAAGTAATTAGTAATTGATTACTTATTAAACAAAGCAATTAAGAAAGTAATTTGATTACTTTTTAAAAGGAGTAATCAGTAGATGGATTACTTTTATGGAGTAATCCCAACAACGCAGTGAATGTGTCTATGTATAAGCATGTGTGTGTGCGTGTGTGTGTGTGTGTGTGTGTGTGTGTGTGTGTGTGTGTGTGTGTGTGTGTGTGTGCGTGCGCGTTGCCATAGCTACCTGAGTGCCGTGCATTTTCCTAGCAAAGCAGCAGGGAGGCTCAGACTTGCCATCCATCTCTCTCTGCAGCCGCTCGCTGCCGTACGAGAGCGTCTGACCTCCTGATGAACCAGGCCCCCGATCGCTGTGCCATCATCCCGCAGCGCGCGCGCGCGGACCAACAACACATGCGCATGTGCACACATGTATGCGATACAAAACATGCAGCATGTATCAACAGCGGGGACACGCACAGTGTGAAGATGATGTGTGTTTAATGGGATCCAGTTTCTTTTAATCGGCTGCCTGCTGCACAGATGGGAGGAAGAGGAGGGTGTGTGCACGCGCGCGTGTGTGTGTGTGTTTGTGTGTGTGTGTGTGTGTGTGTTTGTGTGTGTGTGTGTGTGAACGGAAAGAGGGAAAGAATGCCAGGAAAAAAGACGGAAAGAAAGAAGGAAATTGGGCCAAATGGAGGCAGCGTGGTACAAAGCAGAAGCAGAAAGAGCAGACGAACGTATGATAAAGAATATCTGTCAGTACCAGCCGTTTATTGCCCGCAGGGAGCTGGGCTGAACTTTTCAACTCGCTCTTTTTCCCTCCCTCACTTTTCCCGGCACTCGCCGCCGCTCCAAAACCGAATGCGTCTTCATCGGGGAGCCGGTGGAGATGGAGACGGAAGGCCCCGACATGTCCAGGTCGCTCGAGTTTGGCGCTGAGCTTTCCCTCAACCGCTGCCTTCAGTCTCTTCATCACTCATTTTAGTCACATGATCCAAATATACAGGCATCCCCCCCCTCTGAGTTTATTCCCATTGTAGTGATTTACGGCCGAGGACAACATGCGAAAGCCGAGCGAAGATCATTCCTTTCATTTTTTTTTTCTGTATTTTGTGGTGATGGTGGTGTTGGTGTTGGGGGTGGGGGTGGGGCTGGTTTGGCGGCAATTACACGGCAGCGGCATCGTGGTGTCAACAAAAAAACGCGAAACAAAAGCCACTGGCGGCGCGCGCGCGCTCGCCCGCAACGATCCGTCACATCGTCCCTTTTAGCTGTTATGCAAATGAGACGTCGCAACACGTCGGAAATTAGCCACATGTCAGCCTGATCCAAACAAATAGGGGGCAGCATATCACATTACCGCACTTTGCGCCGCGCCTGTCACTTGCTTGTTATCCCACTTTGCCTCCCAGCTAGCCGACCTCGCATGATGAATCGTGGAGGGGGTGGAGGGGCTCAGAAATCAGGCCAATGGGGGAGCATTTTCATAAAACATTAGCCAAAGAGATCAGGGAGCGTCGTGAGACTCCTGTGATGGCGTCTGGATCAGCAGCAGCCTCTTTTAGGAAGCTAATCTGCTCCGATCACGTTCTTTCCTCAAAGATTCAATTTTATCAACATCACCAATGCGTGTTGTGTTTTCTTTTCTTTTTCCATCAAAGGAGTTGAAGATTAATTCACTCTTTCATGTGAGATGTGAGATTGTCTGAAGTTTGTTTGAAAAAGCAAGAAGGGACTTCCCATAACAGGACACACGTTCCCTGCTACTTTAACAGCTTCCTGGATTTCAAATTGCATCAAGAAATCAAAATGTGGAAAGTGGAAGAGCAGCCAAAGAAACAAAATCAGCTCCTATTCTTATTAAATAGCCCTTGTAGGACTGATGTGCAAGTCAGACAAACATTGTGGCAGATGCAATTATCATACTTTTTCTTTTTCTTTTTTTTTAAAAACTGGATCTTCATATTAAAAATCTGCACAAGACACAAATAAACAAATCTGACGCCTCGAAAAAAAGAAGATGTGATGAAACGGTCACACTGGGCCCAGCGCAAACACCTGCTAACGACAAATACGCCATAAACTCTGCCGATATACCGCCAGCCACTAACAGGTGGGTAAATCTGCCAATCAGGGTGCGGAGGCGGGATAATCTGTGACTTATATTTCCAATAAAGAATCCATAAAATTAAATTGATCTTTGAATTAGCAGACAGAGCGAGGTAATGGTGATTAGTGTGTTCGCCACGGCAGAGCTAATTAGAGCAACAGCTGCTGCATACGTGTGCCTATGTGCGCGCGCGCGCGCGCTCGCGCGCTTGTGTCAGAGTGTGGATTGATGGTGCCTGGTCTTAGACTTCAATTTCCTTCTCATCCTGACATGTCAGAGGCTGTAAATCAGTGACGCGCGCGCGCGCGCGCGCACACACACACACACACACACACACACACACACACACACACACACACACACACACACACACAGCAGCCATCTGTGTACAGGGCTTTCTAATTTACATCCCGCTGCATGTGACTATGTGTTTTGCTTGACTCTAATTATTTTTCATATTCGGCATTACAGCCCGCTCCACCGCAATATCGCGGCTCTTGCATAAATAAATAAGTTTGATGTGACTTGATTACTGAATGTTTAATATGGTAACTATGTTATACTTCACGGGGACTAATAAACAACGGGTTTCGCGTTACTGTTCTAACCGAGTTTGCCTCGCCGCTCTCGCCGCATTTGTGTTGTATTGCGCCTCCCCTGCGCAGTTTTACTGCTCGCGGTTCGCGCGGTCGCCGCGACAAAATATGATTACACGTGCCGTAAAAATAACAGCGCGTTCGGCATCTAAATTATTTAATGATAAAAAAAAAAGAAGAAGAAAGGAAAAGATCCTGCCACAGCCTGTAAATAGGAGCGCTGCGCCTAGCCCCCCCCTTCTGCTTCGCTGTATTTATTTCTTTCATTTGCTCCTCGCTTCGGATTCTGCCGCTCGCAGACGCCCGCAATTACGTTTCTAACGTACGTACGTCGCGGGCAAAAAAAAAACAAAACACACACACACACACACACACACACACACACACACACACACACACACACACACACACACACACACAAAAAAAAACACCAAAAAAACCTGGCAAAAAATATTGCGTGCCATTCCAGACACAGACAAAGAAAATCCGACTGTTTCAGGACGACGTGTTGATGATGGAGAGGCCTCGAGTTGATCCCTGCCGATATTTACACACCTCTATTCATCAGCGAGCGAATTGCTCTGAGGCCTCTGTCCATTAAATCCAATTAGCTTCCCCCATCCTGCCTTTTCCAACCGAGCGCCTTGTCAAGTGTGTGCGTGTGTGTGTGTGTGTGTGTGTGTCCTTGCTGGCATTTAACAGGTTCAGCTGATGTTCAGGGAGCTAATATTGCTGCATAATTGTCACTGTTTCCACCGTAGGGATCAGAGCGTTGCATTCATCCTATCTTGGAGAGCGAAAACGTTTTATTTCATTTTTCCGAGTTCAAAACAAATTGCCAAATATGCTGTATTTTAGTGGGACACTAAACAGGGCTTTTTTTTTTTTGCGTCTGTTTCAGTTATTGTGTTTGACGTGCAGGCTCATAAACAGCCTCCCGAAAAAAAAAATATCACAGTGTTTCATGTGTTTCTTTTTTTAAGAACTGGCAGTAGAAACTAGACAGTGCATGATGGTAGCAGTTTTCCATCATGTCTGAGTGAAAGGACCTCGATGTAAAGGAAATTAGGTACACTTAGGAAACGAGCTGTGTCAATTTCAAAAGCTTGACGCCTTTAAATCACATAAGTCAAAATATGAAATATCTCATCCGAAAATAGAGAATTTCCCTGAGTGCACCTGCGGACAAGCAGCTGACTGGAAATAGTCGAACTTAACACAAACAAAAGGAAGGAAATTTCTCTGTTGGACGATTTCTTTGTTGTGGCCATGCTTTGTGGACATAAATCGCACACCACTGGAAATCCTGTTTACTTTTCTTCTCAGGTTTGCGGCCTTGGAAAAACCTGCCAAATTCCAAACAGCGCATTGCCGCTGCCATTATTGCGGCTCTCTGCGCTGGGCAGAATAACGCTCTTTGGTGGAGGCAGCTGCAGCATCAACCTATCTGGCAGGTTGGTGGTTATTAGAGTCAGTGTGAAGGAAGTGATGAGCTCCTGCAGCCAGTGGCCATCCCATCTCCCATCTCCTCCACCGCCTGGGCCCGACCTAATCAGAGGCTCCACCTTCACACTTTGGGCCCCCGGAGACGATGGAGTGACC
The DNA here is from genome assembly GCF_046127955.1 of Nelusetta ayraudi. Lineage (NCBI taxonomy): Eukaryota > Metazoa > Chordata > Actinopteri > Tetraodontiformes > Monacanthidae > Nelusetta > Nelusetta ayraudi. Next base: position 741,501 of record NW_027466066.1, on the reverse strand, counting down.
CAAGTGTGACACTGCACATTTCCAACTCGTTTTGCCCGCAGGTGTTCCCCCTCCCGTCAACTGCAGACTTATCGATTGCAGCTGCGACGTCTAAAAAAAGAAATCGACTCTGAGTGGCGAAAAGAAGGAAGGGGAGGACGTGTGTGTGGTCCGAGTCCGTCTGCTGACTCTCGGCCTGCCGTTTGTCTGTCATTATCACGCCCGGGGTAGACCACACACACATGCACGCACTCTCACGTGCACGCACACACACACACACACGACGTGCAAAGCTGCAGCGCGTCTGTCAGTATGTGCACGGACTGAAACAATAAAAAAAGGAAAGTGTGGAAGAGAGTGAGGGATATCCTCTGCTGCAACCCTGCTCTGACTCCACCGCTGCAGCGGGGTCAGCCGGACACAGGTCAGCCAGGGGTCAGCAGACTGACCCCTCCTCCGCCCCCCCACCACACACACACACACACACACACACACACACACACACCCTCTGTGTCCCACTGGATCCTCTGCACCTTGCCCTGTCGTGAAATCCCACACTCTTCCACATACAAACACACATCCTGGGTCAGTCGCCAAATGGAGGTCACACTTTACCCTCATATCAAATGAGACCGTTTGGACTTTTTTTCTGTAATAATTATAATATTGTGGGACAACATTGATTGTGATTTCAAAAAGACAGACATTAAAAAAAGAATAATACTTGACTGGCTTTCATTAAAGGTCCAGTGTGTCAAATTTGGCTTGATTTATGATTTTTATATTGGTAAAGGCTTAACATACTGCCCACAACAAAAGTAATTTGGCTTTCCTACCCTTAGAATGGTTCTCATACATATATATATATATATGTATACATATATATATATATATATATATATATATATATATATATATATATATATATATATATATATATACATATACATATATATATATATATATACATATATATATATATATATATATATATATATATATATACATTTCTTACTCATAGTTAGCTGCCAAAAAAGCAAAGTAAAGTTAAATCAAAGTGGAAGGGGCCTCTTCACTGTGCTCTGCTGTTTCTCTTCTCGTCTACTGTTTGAAACATATATGTCCACAACGATTTCAAAACCCTGTTGACACTTTTTACTTTGCTCACTCTTTTGAGTTATTGCACATATAGCAATTTCACTCATTAATAAGTCACTTTTAATTTTTTTTTAAAAAAAGTATGTTGTTTGTGTTGTTGTTACTGTTACTTCCTGCATACGTCGAACTGTGACAAAAATGCATTGAATGTATTGTATTGTATTGTACTGACCAATGCGTACATCCTTAATAATTGTGGTTTGCAAAAATAAATCTTCATAATAAGCTTTGGTCTGTTGGCTTTCGGTATTACATTTGAGTTTGATTACAATGAAAACCAAAACCTGCTTTGCCATACTTTACCTACGGTTGTAAACACGTAGAGGAGTCACAGTCACTGTCAGGGCAGTGCAGGCAAAGGAAACTCTTATTGCAAGTTGCTCGTGGCAATGTCATGTTGTGATGGCGCATTAAAATATCTCACTTCCTTTTGCCTAAACTGTTCCGCACCATTGAAGTCACTCTCCACGCCAAAGCGCCTCGGTGTTAGCTATCGCTCGCCGTGCTAACATGCTGTTGATATTCAAAGCTCCGGCTTTGCATGTTGGGGTCCGTCAGCTCAGCCGTAAATACGATATTCAAAACCAGGGCGCAATGTGCCAACACTCTCTGGGCATTGCGACTAAATATAAACTGGAAATGCAAACTCCTGTTATTGTTGAGGTGCCCTGGCTCGCACACCGGAAACAAGAGCTGACTTAATATGCGGCGGCAACCATCTGTGTTAGTTTTAAGATTTGATAAATAAATGGCTTAACAATGTCATTGTTGTTCTTTTTGCTACATCACCATGATGCCAAATGAGCTTAGCTTTTTTTTTTTTTTTTATCCTTGTGGCTGTTGGTGGTATTATACAGTAGCATATTGCTACAAGGCTCGATATGCATTTTAGATCAGCTGGTGATTCCTCGAGGGTCACCAATTGCTATTATTGAAGATTTAGTGGTACATCATCTACATATTTGTTGTTGCCTGATAGTACGCAGAAGTAATACTTTGGAAACCATAAATTAACCTGCATTTTTACCAAATCATTAAATTAATCATCAAACATCTTTCCCTGTGAATCCTATGCCCACTGGTTTCACGGTGAATTATCTCTTCTTCTGGTTTCTTGATGGAAGTGACACTGACTTTACAAGGATCACATGGTGTCTCTACAACAGAAGAATCGCTGTGGTATAAGGGTTTTTTCCTGTTTCCTGAGGAGTTTGCCACGACCAACAGCATATGAAATTGTTGTTGCTGTCATTCTAAAAATATCTTAGAGGAACACGAGACAATCAGCAAGTACTGAGAGTTCCGATAGTCAACAACAGCAGTCACGATGTCCAGACAACTGAAATTTATTGAAGACATCTAATTTTAACACACGAGGTGGATTGCAACCATTGGTTAATCACATGCACTCCCCTCCAAAAGTATTTGAACAATGACGCGAATTCCTTTGCTTTTGCCATAAGCTTAAAAAATTACCACTTTCTGCTCTGGATGTTGTGGGTCGGTGTCTTCTCATAATCAGCTTGCTTGCGTAAATTGGCAGATTAAAATGTTTCTGTAGACCTCTGAGTTTATTTTGCAGCTGCCATCGCTGGTCACTTTATCAATAGTATAATGAGTCTGTCACAGAAGAAGCTATGGAGGCCCCAAGCCATGGAATGGAAGAATGGAAAGGCCAGGGTGGAATTTGCAATTAAAGTTACAGAGACGAGCCTCGAACATTCTGGAGCAAGACTATGAAGTCTGATGGACTCAGGGGACAAAGATGAACCTTCACCAAAAGTGGTGAAAAGAGCTCATGTGTGAGGCACGATGGAAGGTGATGTCACGGCTTTGACCCCTTTGGCACTCGCAGCACGGTGGCCATAGCGGTGGCCACCAGAGGAGAGCCCATCTGTGTGGCCTACGTATGTGGAATGCGCGCGGCCGTGAATAGCCGTTCTGTTTGGGTCAACCTCCTCGAGACGGACGGACGGACGGACGGAAGGTAGTGAAGAAGAAAGGCTTTGTTGCTTCTCCTCAGCAGCAGGAAACACATCTCACACGTCGACGCCTCGCATTCCGACCGGCGTGTCACTCACTAGCCCTCGGCAGACAGGGTCCGCTCCTGAGAGAGCCGAGGCCCGGCAGCTGCAGGCGGGGCGATGACAGCCCGTCTCCATTCAAATAAGTGTTTCTCCAGCACTTCAAAGCTCACCGGCCGCGTGGACTCAGCAGTCAAATGAGGAGACGCGTCGCGTTTGCATCGGCCACCTACATATTGTCCAGTTTGCATGGCGCTCGGCAAACAGTGTTTGCACCTTGAGTGTGTGTGTGTGTTTGTGTGTGTCTGACCATCTGAGTGTGACAGAGAAGGCCTGGCCCTCGATTTATGCCATGAAGGGACATTTTGAATCCGACAAAATAACTAGTATCTATATACGTATAAACCAGAGGTGGGACAGTGAAGTACAAATACTTTGTTACGGTACTTAAGTAGATTTTTAAGGTACCTGTACTTTACTTGAGAAATGTTTTTCTGACAACTTTTTACTTTTACTTCCTGAATTTTACAGAAATATGTGTACTTTCTCCAAATTACATCAGAAAAACACAATTGATTTAAAAATGTATTTAAAAGATACAAATTCTGTTAAAAGTAATTCACTTATCACCATAGTGGTTGCTGCTTGAGGTGGAGCTATTTGAACTAATGTATTGTTCTACTAATTGCAAAAAAAGAATTTTTACTTTTTACATTTTACTTAATACATTTCAAAACCTTGTACTTTCTTACTTTTACTTGAGTAAAGGGGTTAAACCAGTACTTTTACTTTTACTAGAGTATTTTTTTTTTTTTTACACAAATATCCATACTTTTACTGAGGTACAGAATATGAATACTTTTGCCACCTCTGGCAGAAACATATCCAATAAACTTCTTCATATAGTCTTTGTTCCATGGGCCAGCCCTTGTATACTTCACTAGCATTCATCCCATAAGCAGGTGTGACAGTGGCCGAGTGGTGGAACGTCCACCGTGAGACTGGGAGTCCCAGCAGCCGACATAAAGTCCTATGCCAAACCAAACAGGAAAGTCAAATCGCTGTGGCGACCCCTGAAGGGAGCAGCCGAAAAGAAAAGATCCGCTTGCTTTGTGTACACATGGATAGGAAGCAATTACATTTTCCTTACATAAGCTGAGCTTTATTCTGAATTCCTAAGAGCTCTTGCGTTGCAGTAGGGCATTGCTTAATTTAAATGAAGGAATTCCTGTTTTGCATCAATATGTAATAATTTCAAGGTCCCAAGCAGCAGGTTATTCTCATCGCAGACATCTTTCAACCCCCCAATTTTTCATTGCATATTCTCATCCTCTCGGTCTCATTGCCATTGTCAATGTCATTGACATTTGGTCGGTTGAGTGCCACAGCGCCATAGCTCCCCATGCCAACTTTTTCCCTTTTTGCCACATTCAGGATCAGACTCCCGCACTGGCGTTGACATTGACAAACCGCAGGGATCCCGTACAGCCAAAGCAGACATATGAAACAAATACACCTAAAACTGGTGATCGAGGCGGTGGAATCGGAGTTGTTTTTTTCATCAGGATCAGTTCCGCTTCACACCACATGGTGGAGGTTTTTTTTTTTGGATGCTTCCAGTGTTAAAACGACAGAAAATTATAATTATTGTGCATTAGAGTTTGCCTTTAAGCAGGCCAAAGAAGATAATTTTAGACTAGTGTAAAATGATACACATAAAGCATAAAGGCAGACTTGAGAGGGACACTCACCTTCTGGCCTCTTTTCTCATTTGATGTCACCGCTTTATCATTTTTCCTATCAAGCAAACACTGGGTGATCCCTGTTTAACGATGAGAGCTTAAATTTAGAGGAGCAAAGACGCACAGTGTGGCTTCCTGTTGTTTGAATTGTGTTTTCGTAGTATGAAGGACGACAAGGAGAAAAAACAAAGAGAAAGGACAAGAGGGAGAGGAGGAGAAGGAGAAGATGAAGATGGAGGAGGAGGGGGAGGAGGAGGGTAAAGCGGAGTACATGGTCAGGTCAAACGCTGCATTTTCGGGTGAAACTAAGTTCACATTACCATACAACTCAGTGTGTGTGTGTGTGTGTATGTGTGTGTGTGTGCGTGTGTGTGTGTGCATTGGTGGATATGTGTCTCGTCTCCATTGGGGCGGGTGACACCAAATTTGTAACCAAGCGACACCAACAGATGGAGTTCCTATTGTGGCAACACACACACACACACACACACACACACACACACACACACACACACACAAACACACACACACACACACACTTATCACTCATTATGAGAATAAAGTGTGTAAACAGCCAGAGTGCCAGGCAACCTCCTGAGGTTACAGTGTGTGTACACACACTCGTGCATACAAACAGTGATACACAAATAATAATTCAAAAAAAATGCTAAGCTGAAGGCCTCTGCAAGCATTTGCGCACAAATACAAGCTTGCACGCAAACACATGTGCACAGATTGAATCCCATCACTTACCTGCCTGGTTACCGATGGAAGAGTTTCAGTTTCGTGTGTGTGTGTTCGTGTGTGCGCGCGAGTGTGTGAACCCTTGAACTGTGTTTAACCCTCTCTCGCACTCCCTCACTTGTTCTGTTCATCCTTCATCTGGCCTTTATTGTTTCTTTCCTCCTTCCTATCTTGCTTCCTGTTTCTGACACCTTCATTTGTTTCCTCTGTCTCCTTTCCCCCGCTGTCTGCGTCTCACGCGGCACGTAAACACGTTTCAGGTGCTTTGATATTAGGCTGGACTCGCCGCCGTGTGTTTTCAAGGTTATTGGAAAATGGAGGAGATGCGCGCACGCACACGGTACATATTGAAACATACACATAACTGATTTTTAAAATATTTTTGACCCACTCTTTTAAAAATTACTATTGAAATTACAATTTGTTTAACTTTATTATTGTTATGTGTATACAATATCTATAAATTATAATATTTATCTATCTAAATTGATCTCTAAATCTAAAAATCTTAAAAGAAAAAACAACATTTCAGAGGTGATGAAATCATCAGCATCATTATTCAGATTTTTTTTAGAATTCTTTATATATATATTGAATCCATATAATTACAGAAATGACAATCAATATATTATTATTATTATTTGTAATAATAATAATAATAATAATAATAATAATAATAATAATAATAATACATTTGATCTATTTGATCATTCATTATTGACCAGAGCTGCCATTTCAAATACTCTAAATTCCAGAGCTCTCTGTAATGTTAAAAGAATAAAACAAAAATATTTCAGCATGAGACAACACAACAATAATATAACAACACCATGATAATCTATTGATGCTGTTATATTTTGTTATATTTGCATCATGATCATCACGAACAACAAGTTTTATGGAACTGAAAAATAAAAAGAATGAGCCAAAAACAGAAAGACACATCACAATAATTTGAACAAATATTTCCAAAAAAGAAAAAATGGTCCCATGTATACTATTCAAGTCAGCTGTTTTTTTTTTTTAAATTGTCATTATCTAAATTAAACCAGGAATTTCATTATATGTAATTACATTGACTTAAAAATGTTGATCATCACATTACAATATTACTCAGCTGTTAGTTTATCCTCATTGCTTACAATAATCATTTAGTCTTTTTGGTTGTATTTTCTAAAATGATACGATTTCAAATATTCAGACGTTTCTGTAATCATGAAAAAGCTGCGTGCAACTGCATACGCTCTACCCTTACAAATGCATAGTTTACTCACGTCCTGTCCTCTTTCTTTATGATGCTGAGGCGGAGGCGTTCAAAACAAACAATCACTGCAACGTCCTTGTCGAGCAACGTTTAAAAGATCGAGATTCACCAAATCATCTCCGAAAACCTCGGCGGCATCGCTCGGCCACCACCGATACAGTATCACGGTGCTCGGAACACACACGCACACTGAAAACACACACGCACACTGAAAACACACACACACACACACACACACACACACACACACACACAAATGTTCACACACAGACACACATGCGCCCTTTGAACCCCTGAACTGAACTTGAACTGGCTCCCGGATCACCATGAGGGCAACAGGGGTCTGCCTGCGTGATCTGTTACCCCACATTATGTGATCATGTATTGTTACGTTGGTCTGTGTAATTCTGAGACCCATTGTTGGGAAAAAAATACCCCAAAGCAAAACACATTGATTGTGCTGTGTGTGTGTCTGAATGTGTGAGAAACTGCCTTCCAGAAATGACAATCTTAAAGCATGCAAATTGTGACTTCTTTCCAGCAGGGGGTGGTGTTTAAAAAAAACAACCTTTTTTTTTTTCTCATGTCACCTTTAAAAAAGAAAAGATTAAAAAAAATTGTCTGCACAATTATTAAATGAAGAAATTTCTAACTGTGTTTACCCAGAAAAAAATACACGTAAAAGAGAGTGGTTTGGTTTTGAAATGTTCTACTAAAGCCAGTTAAGAGTGTCCTTTTGTTAATGGTACAATCTGCAACATAGCTCATTGTTTGATTGCCATGTTATGTTGGCGGGTTGTTTTAATTCTCTGGATCAGTTTACACATTTACAACGTAAAGCACATGAAGCCACCTCTCTGACCTGTGCGCCGCTGTTTTTTTTAGCTTCTTCTTTAACATATCACGTTTGATGTTGTTTTCAATTTGCTCTTATTTCATATCGCCTAGTTTGAGACTGATTGATTTAATATGCTGTTGACCTTTTAGAATGGAAAATATTTTTCCAATATAGCCAGCGTTCATTGGGTGGATGAAAAATGTTGATTCCCCCCCCATTTTTGTGCATTCTCCTCGTTCAAGCCTTGGCCGCCTACTCCATTGTTTCTCTGCGTTCAGTCACATAATCTGAAACGCAGATCGACGAGTCTGTCCTTAAATGAAGAAAACTGTCCTCCTGTCCTTCAACATCAGTCAGATATTCGCAGCGATAAATCTAATGCTAGTGTCATTTATAACCAATCTCTTTCACTTTATGCAAATTTATTTCATTTCAGATTTCTTTTGTTCTTTCTCCCCAATCATCCAACCTCCTCTTTATGTCAAACACACATGCATGCACACACACACACCTGCCTGATCCTTGCAACAAACACTCTCACACTATACACGCAGTATACGCGCGCTGACTCAAACACACACACACACACACACACACACACACACACACACACACACACACACACACACACACACACACACCATTCATTTTTCTCTCCGGTCTAAATAGGAAGTGATCCGTCATTGGCTGTGGGTAGGAGACTGTGAACTCCCTTCGAACTCTGACCCCCCTGCAACCTTTGAGAGGGAAGCAGAGGAGAGAAGATAGGAGAAGGCGACGAGAAGATGGCGGACAGAAAAATATTCAAGAAAAACAGAGGGCAAAAAAAAACAAGAAGAAAAAATGATGTTTGGAAGGGGGATTTTTAAAATTCAAAGAACAGGGAGGAGTCAGCAGTGTGATGAAAGAGAGGCGGAAACAGGTAAATGGCGTTATTCATTCAAATGCTGTGTTTACTCATGGCTAAAAAAAAAAAAGGAGAACAAAGGCAAAGAGGAGGTTCCAAACAGGAGGACGGGCTCGTTGGTTGTGAGGATCCGACACCAGGGGGCACTGTTGGGATGAACTAGAGTGCTCTGAAACAGAAAATAGAGGGTGAGGGGTGAGTGGGAGGAGCCTTGCAACTCCCAACCCTGTTCCCTCCTCGAGCAGTGACGTCGGCCCGGGATGACAATTTCGGGAGAAAAAGGGGCGAAACATCGGCCGATGCCATTGGTCGGCCCAGTGTGCCGTTCCTGTGGCGACAGGTTGGCGAGGGGAGGGGCATTGCGTTCTGATGTCGTCACGATGCGCGCTTTTCCCATGCATAGCAATGCAGTGGTTACACCTAATCCAGTGGAAAACACACGCCGCCCTGTTGGCTAACAAACACACAGACACGCTCACACAGACGCGCTCACACACACACACACACACTATTTGCTATGTGCACCTATACAAGCGCCTTCAACCGTAGCCGCTCACACAGAAAAGCACTGATGAAAATCCGCAGACTTCAGCTTTGTGTGCGTGGAGACAGACCGACAGAACAAAGAAAGAGACGGAGAAGAGATTTTTTCGTTCTTTTTTTCTCCCATACGCTGAATAAACAGTGGGCGGAGCTCGTCCAACAGATCTCAGGCCAATTTGCATGCACTTGGATCGCTGATCTGCTCTCTGCTTGCAGCAGATCAAAAGAGACGTGGTGTCTCCGATGCGAAGGCCTTTTTCTTTCAGTACTCCGTCAGTACCATGAAAGCTGGCCACCCACAAGGTAATCATCAGGTCTTAACGTATATTAGGATGGTCGAGGAGCAACCAACCTGCTGTTTTTGAACAATGTAAGCCCTTAGGAATGCACATGGCTGGTGATTCTTTCTGAACACGAGATCACACATTGGTTGTGGACAAAGAAACAAGATCTTCCTCAGCTACCTGTTTTCCCTTGCTTGTGTTTTGCAAAGTTAAAGTAATGCAATGTTCAGTTGAAGGCTGCCCTAAATGGAATTACAATGTATCAAACATTTGACATCTTGGCTGCAGTTGTGGACCTAGTAGTCTATTGTGTGATCACACTTGTTAGACAAAGTGATCACCTTATTAAAGGTTAAAATGTCACCCAAAAAATCCCCCAAAACAACTGGGGACATTCCCTCTTATTGATCCACCCACAACCACACAATAACTGGAACATACACAGCCCTGGTTCCTGTGTGCCCATCTATGGGACACCTGGCCACCTCCATTCCCGCCCCCGAGGCAAGGGCATGGTCAGATGACTCATCAGAATGGGATCAAAGGCAAGAGGAAGCCATGAGCTCACAGGCCAGGCCAGGTGCGGGGGTCACAGACTGAAGGAGGCCATTCCAGCCAGCGGTGGAGGAAACGCGCTGAGGAAGTGGACTTCGATCAAAGTCGGCCCGATCATTGAAAACTCCTGCCTTCAGGATGATTAACGGGCGTCCTGATTGGACTGTGTGTATCAGGATGGGTGTGGTCCCACCCGGACGCGCAGAAGCTTTTGATGAAGGATTTTTCATCCGACTGTGATGTCATAAGCGGGTCACAGAGGGGTCACGGCAGGGTCACAGTGATGTCACCACGGAGTAGCTGCAGGGTCACGGTGATGTCAGAGGGTCATCGCAAGGCCACAAGCACAGATCAGTGCAGTAGTGATTTTGAAATTGAAAATTCTGATTGGTTGGATCAAGTGGATCAATGTTCAAGGAATTACTTGCATCCAGGATAGGAAATTTGCTAATAACGGGGTACATCTTAATTTGTAAAACTGCTTCCTCTAACATGGATAAAGTAAGATAATCAAGGAAACCAATTGACGAGAGTGGAAAGCCGCCCACATAATTTGAAAGAAACGATCCCTCCCCTTTTAGATCCACAAGATATATTTGAATGAACAACAGTTGATTACAGCAACATCAGCTGATTACAGCTCAATGAGCTGCCAGTAGACTACAGGATCTTTTACAGTCCTAGAGTATTGTGTAAAGGTTTTGGAAAGGTATAAAAACATGCTGTGCTGACAGACTCTACAATATTACGATCAGGGCTTTGTGGAGGCCAAACCATCTATTCCAGGACTCTTTATTTTTTCTTTACCCTATGGATAGTTCTTCATGACAGGCTGTCTGTATGAATGGAGTTGTTGCCATTCTAACGAAAAAAGGAGTACTTAAACAACAGCTATATAAAACAGCATCTCTTTTCACTGCACTTCCTGAAATCATCTAAAGAATGTAATTTAAAAAAAATGTCCTTTTGCACTTTCCCATTGTCTGTTATTTTCTCAATTTGGCTGACAACAGGATTGGTTGGATTGCAAGATTGCATTTAAAATATAGACTTACAAAAATGAGATTGTGGTATCTTATGAAACAAAAATATTTTAATTGTTTGGTAATATCCATTGAGTTGTAAACTAAATAATCTATTATTCATAAATCTATGCTCCAGTGGGCTGAACAGTGAGGGTATATGCACTGCAAAATGGAATCTAGAGCAGATAAAAATGTTGAATAAAAATGTGCCATTAAAAAGGGGGCCTGTGTTTTCGTATATGATGCATATTTTTGCATATTGACCCAATTACCTTGTAAGGCAAAATACTTAACAGGTTAAAAAAAAAAACAGTTAAGTATTTCACAATTAATTATATTTAAGTATTTTTTTTTTTCAAGAGCAATGTGTGAAGAAACATTTAACTTAACACCTATGCGGCAACAAGTAATCAAACGGGCATATTTACGGTCAGCTAACTTGCCGGAGGGCGCGGGAAAATACCGGAAGTGTACATCTGCTGTCAATTTGAAAATGACGCGGCCTCAGTTTGTTTGTAAGTTGAGACGACATGGCGTCTTTGACGTTTTGAACCATTTCGACGGACTTACGTGACTTTTGGGAATGAAGACCGTTTTTATTGGATGGATTTTGTGACAACCGACGCGTTTTTCTGGTGAGTTGGCTGCATTTGACAGGAGCCTCATTTGAACTAATTAAAAAGTCGTCTTGCTTTGGACACAGTGTACGCAACCATTTTTTTCTTAAAATATATATATATAATACACGTAAGTAAGTAGAAACATATTTAAACAAAACTGGGATATTCAAACGTACAAATAGCCAAATAGAAGGTAACTGAGCTACCCTTATCGTTTTATGTTGCACCAATACGGGTCCGTATTGAAGCCACTTGTGTGAGCCGTGTCCGAATGCTAAATCACACACCAATTCCTTACTCATTAGCCAGGGAGTAGTGGATAAGTATATAGCGCACCCATTAGCCAAAACAGCTCCGCACATTACTCATGGCGCCGTTTATAAAGTCATCGCGGTCGCATTATTGAAACGTTCCAACGGGTTGTGGCAGTAAATAATTAATTAATCGAACGAACGAACGAATGATTGAATGAATATACGTATATATATATATATATATATATATATATATATATATATATATATATATATATATATATATATATGCATTTTTGTGATATATTTGGGTTAGTGGCCATCGGTTGTACTACTTTTAGCGACGCATTATTGGATACATTGAGTGGGCTTTAGTGAAAGCATGTATTCACGTAATATACCGCGCTCTATATTACTACCATGCCACTCACCAGCAGTGAGTGACGTCAGCCCAGATGACTGCCACCAGGATTTGTGCAGGTGTAAATGGATGATACTGCGTTCTGGTAAATGTCTCACAATTGGAAATCTTTTTGAGTTGCATGTGAGGGGATGACAGAGAGGGCAGTGTGGTTAGCAGACAGAGTAGAAGAAGAAAAGAGAGAGAGGCCCTTCCTCCAGGGGTCTGAGCAGGTGTTGCGCTCCAGGCCACACTCTGCATCACAGCCACCTGTGCAGTTTGTTCCTTGTCCTCACGTTTCTCCCTTCAGCCCCCAGGCTTTGTTAACTCGGCTCAGCTGGGATGGAAAAACAAAGAAAAGTTACAGTGGTAATTAAAGGAAACCGTTCTGTTCTGGTGCTACCAGTTCTGTGGCTCATCCCTGGTTGGCAGAAAAGGAATGGCTGAATATCGCAGCATGGCTTTTGTTGAATAATGTGAAAGCCATCCCGTTTCTGAGATAAGCAGAAGTCTCGACGCTCATTTTGCAGCTGTTTGGTTGCGTGTGAGATTACAAGTGATTAAGGATGTAAAATGCCAGTTTCAGCTTTAATCAACCCCAGTCAATCCTGTGTGGCCACCTGTTCAATAAAGCTTCTGCTTGTTCCCTGTGGACGGCAGGGGGAGGAAGCCTCTGAGGCCAGTGTATTGAGGTGTTGCGGGGTCACGGCAAGGTTGCGGTATGGATTAGATGATCAGCTGTGAGAAAACTGTATGTCAGAGAGATTTTTTTAATTTTTTTTTAAACTTGTTTGCTTAATCAGCATTTCAAGTTTTGATCAATTCTTGATCGTACTGTGTCTTAATAGCTCTCAACCCAGCACATAATCTAAAGGCTATACGCACACATACACATGCAGCAGTCAAATGATTCCGTCCAAGAGTGATTTACCGTTGAATGTCTCCGTGGACTTCAGTTTCAGCAGCACTATTTGCGCGGGTTCACGCTGTCGCCGCACCGAGAGGGGAAACTAATTTTTTTGTGTTTGGCAAACCATTAACGCCGCTGTATTGCTAACACAGCACTGGCCTGTCAGGCGAGCACATTAACACCCTGCAAGCGTGTGTGCGAATGTGCATTACTCAGTGGCGCAAACAATAAAAGGGTAGGAGAATTTGACTGTGATGTGTTTACCGCAGTTTAAATGCTCCCAACACATACGTGGCTCCCACTTTATTATCACCGTCGGAAACCTCAGCAAAAATGTCAAATAGGACTCGAGAGAGGAGCGAATTAATCAATCCATTAAACTGCTCTTGTTATTAATTGGAGTTATGATGAAAACACTTGTTTTATATTTGCTTTCTCAAGACTGATATCCTCATGATAAATAGTGGATACGAGATTACAAATCTGTTTTCACAAGAATTTTATTTTAACTTGATAACTACGACTTTCCTTTAGTCAAGGTAAATATACTTAAAAATGTATGGTATAAAATTAGATTGGTAACATTTTTTTTAGCTGTATGAATTTCTTATGAAAGCTACAAAATACTGTATTACACAAACCCTTTTTGTCTGGTCTGTTTTTAATAGCTCTATTCCTTCAAATAAAAATGTATAATCAATGAAGAAAAACTTTTATCATTCATAGATAATTAAATACAATAGTACAACGGCACAACCAGGAGCTAATTTGACTATTTTTCTTTAGACAATTAAGTAGCAAAAAAAACCAAAAAACAGTCAGTTAAAGAAAAAAGAAAAAAAACGTTTATTTCATTTCAACCCTATTTTTTTCATTTCTTCATAATAGCAAATGGACTTTTATAGCAGGCCAAGGATCGCATATTTAACATGAACACGCGCCGCGTGAATTGCAGAGTAATTGTCCGCGTTTAAATTAAAGTGAGCTGATGTTGGAAATGGCGGGTGAGAGCAACAATGGGGAGGGGAAGCAGGTAAGAGGTCAGTTAGAGAAGGAGTGGGAAAAATAAAGGAGGGGAGAAGTAGGTAAACTCCTGCTCCTATTCATCTGTCACTCACACGCACAAACACACACACACGCACACACCTTCATGGCTAAGTTAGCAGCACTCCACCCCATTCCAACAATGTGACTCATTAACCCAAAGCCATGTCCACTTTGGGATACCGTCATGGTCAGAGGACGTGATTTTTTTTTTTTTTTTTTTTTTTTGAGCTGGTAAACTAGTGATGGCAGAACAACATCCCGAGACTGAAAACCTGCCATGTAGACATGCAGAGAAAAAAGAGAAATAATTTTTCATCCCCCCCAAATCACGTGTCCACACACACACACACACACACACACACACACACACACACACACACACACACACACAGCAGCACACTCCAGTGACAAGCAGTGTCGAAGTTCCTTGCGGTGGGCTGCAGGGGGCAGTGCAGTGTGACAGGAGGCGTGGGTTGGGGGAGGGACGGGGAGGTTGTCGCACATAACTCTTCCATTGCCACTGGTGGGATTTTTGAAGAAATCGATCCATCTCATTTTTCTGTCTCGAGAGAGAACGACTCAAGATAGAATTTATGGCTCTGTCTCCCTCTCTGAGACACACACACACACACACACACACACGCACGCACGCACACACACATAGAGAGATTCACACGGTGCCAGCCACTAGGGGCAGTGTGGTCCTGCGCTACCAGTGAACTCCTCTGTGGACGAGAGGCCCTCTGGCAATTGTAAGATGACGCATGGAACAGGAAAGAATCATATTTCTGCTATGATCACGTCAACGTCCCCTTTTTCTGCTGTATTTTCCTTGTGAAACACTGTATAGTTTCTGGCCTGCTGGCAAGATCTTGTCAGAGTTTAACAGCTTTGCATGAATCTTTATCCGACTCCACAGAGGAATAGGCACGGAGGCATCATTTCACCCTAAAGTTTAATTGAAAGCAGGATTTAAGGCACGCCATAGATCTATAATTGGGAAAAGGAGCCGGCGCACGTTCTGGCGGTCATTAGTCTCGACAAAAACGCCACCTTAATCATGCAGGAAATGTGGAAAATAAAGTGATTCCAACTGCATAGATTTGGAACTTTGTGGCATTCTCAGAATTATGAATTAATACATTCTACAAAAAAAAGATTGTTCAAGTCAAGTGTTTTAATTATGGCAGGTTTTAGTTCTCCGTCGACTTGATTTTAATATTTATACTCCAGAAATATTACCTGACACATCCACAAAATTCTGGGACTTGGAAGGGAGTGAGTGAGTTGAACAGCAGCTGCGAACTTGTCTCAGTTGGTCCTGAGAGTTAAAGCTTAAAAAAAAATATCCCTCCTGTGATGAAGCCTGCATTGTTTGCTTATGAGAACATTATGCATTTCATGAGATGATCATTTATACCGATTTATTTACAATTTCGATCTGCCTTTCTGTCAAATATAGCTCACGAGGCAAAGTAAAGTGTAAATAATGTCTAGATGAAGCAATTTGCAGATTATTAAGTCAATATATCAGCAATTCAACTAGCGGGCACCCAGAGCACATCATGTGTTTAACTTTGAACGTTAGCCCTTCCCTGTTGAAGCAGGCATCCGTTCACACATTCCCATGATAACCTATGGCAGAGAGAACACCTCGGTAAGATTTTTCACACTTCTACAGAGTGATAAAAAATAATCTTGGCTTATAAATGAAATGGAAATTCTAAGTAGTTCAATAATTCATAAGCACTCTCTGTAAAAAAAAAAGTTGGAGGGTCACCAGATTTCTGTCGTTGAAACAAATTCTCTTTTGAAGATTGATGTCAGAACGTGACGTACTGTTTTTTTTTTTTTTTTCCTTTCCCCCTGGAACCAGATGTTAAAAGGTGTGCACGCTTAATTGAGACTGAGTAGACCTCTAGCGAAGCTAAATGGATAGCCCTCCGTTTACAGCTAGCCGCAAAAAAGGTTCTGCTGAAACAGATGCAGTGTTTGTACCTTCCACATTTTTGGACCGGCCTGTTTTTTTTTTTTTGGTTATTTGACCAGTCGAGAATGTGACTTTGATTTTCTCTGAGACTTCAGAAAGTCCTAATGTGAACGCTTGAGGGTACCGAAACAATCTCATCTCACCGGCAGGAGGAGTTTCGGTGCCCTTTGTGATATTACAAAAGTGCTTATTTCCAGAACTGTGTCTTGGCACACGCTTTCGGAAAAGTGAAGCCAACAAATGAACTTCAGGTCAGATTTTTCTCATTTATTTCGGAGTTCACCAACAGGCTAGGCGCAGATATGGTCAATTGTCAAATTTTGAGTAATTTGAGACCATTTTTCTTTCTGCGTAAAACTGAAATGTGAAAAACATTCGCTGTTAATAACCGCAGCTCAGCGTTAAATATTCCCCTACGAGGAAACAAATGTGGTACAGAACTCCACCGTGCCAGCGGGACCTTGACGGCATTTGAAAGTGCACTACAAAAGCCGCCACCTACGCCAAGAATATGTCACGGCTTGACACGGATGGCTGGTCAGAGGGCGAGCTTGCCAAACATCCCGAGTCAGTCCGCGGCGCCCGCTCCTCCGTCCTGATTGGCCACCCTCTGTGTTTGTTGCTCGTTGCGGCGTTGCCAGGGAAGCGTCTTTTTTTTCTTTTTTTTCTTTTTTACACCTGGTTGCCGACATCTTAAAAATTGTAAGCCGACACTGAAAACACACACACGCACTCCAGCGCGGCTCGGCCCGTGAGTCGAAATTCAAACACTTGGCCGTGGAATTATCTTTCCCCTCTCGCTCTTATGCAAACACGGCCGACAAAAGGTGGGAGGCAAATATTACTTCACCCTAAGTATTTTCAAATCGGGCGATGACAGAGCGGGGCGGCTGTAGGGGTGGTGTGGGTCGGGGGGGGGGGAATGAGAAAGGCACACACAGCCGCCTGCGGTTTCAGGGCGACTGTGTGTGAGGTCAACAAGCTCTTACAACCTTGTTATCAGGCTGACGATGGACTGATGTGCTGAATAAAAAAGTTTGGGGAGTGAGAGACAGAAAATGGGTGTCATCATTAGGTTTTTTTTTTTCTTTTTTCTTTCCAAGCAGCAAGCGTTAGCCGGTGCGAGCGTGAGGGGAAAAAGGTTTCTCAATGCCTTTCACTTTTACAACCACAGACACAGAATATCTGTATTCAGTGTTCAGTGTGTTTGTATTTGTGATCCACGCTAGTGTTTCAGGGTTTGTTCCAAGTTTGCAAGCAAACAAAAAGAGGGAGTTTAAAGCAAAAGCTTCAGTGTCACTCTAAGCCAGGCTCGGGCAAACTACGGTCCGGGGACCCTATGCCGCACGTTAAGCTTTTTAATCTGGCCCGCCAAACTTAAAGAAATTATATTGATAGTCAGTAAGTAATAAAATAGCTGTATTTCATACATTCCCCCCCCCCCCCCCCCCCCTGTGTTTTAAGAGTGTTTTCATTAAAGAGCTAAATACCATGGGGCTTCAAAGATGGATAGTTTGTAACACTCTTGTTCATTTTCAATTGACATTTAAAGCAAAGGGTTTTCTACATATCCCATAATATTTATTTCTCATATGAGGTGGGTCACCAAACCACTCCATCCATCTGCTCCTGCTCCGGCCACTCTGTCAAATTTTTAGAAGCCACCGTGGCCCACCAGCCAAAACGTTTGCCCACCTCTGCTCTAAGCCGTCAGACTCCGGGTAGGAACAGAAAGCTAACACTGTGTGAAGCGATGTGAATGGAGGGCAAATTTAGCTATTTTCTGGCAGGGATAATTAATTAATTAATGTGCCACTGTATTCCCTGGAGTCTGTCTGGAATGTAATTTATTTAAACATTTGTATAACATGGTCCTGGAGGAAAAACTCCCCACTGTATATTGAATTTGTGTTCACTTGTTTGCTGCTGGCAGATCTGATGAAAAGTAACACTGTACTCAGGTCAGCGTGAATGTAGAGTCGCATAGTTTCCAGTAAACGTACTCGAAGTCAGTGCTTCTCAACTGTGTAGAGTCTCAGGAACCACCAGTTGAGAAACGCTGCTCTAACTAGAGCCATTTCTACAAGGAACAACTTTGTTTGTGGCAATGAAAAAATAATATTTGGTTGAATTCTTGGCAGAGTTGACAATGATTATGACGATAATATAAAAACAAAGGTATTGAATCATTAACGAAGGTATTACGGCAATATCTTAAGTATAAAAAAACATCAACAACACAATTTCAATGTGTTTGAATCCCAACATGCATTTTGAATATACGGTATTCCATGCACTCAGGAGATGCAGGAAGACTCAAGTCAATGTTTTATGTCTATCCTTAAGCTAAATGCCTTTGTGTGGACGTGAAACGCAATCCTTTGTCTGGTTTGCAGAAGTCAGTGCGGCATCCATCGTTTCACGTCCTTGAAGACGCTGAAGAGCCGCTTAGCAACAGGTTTAGTAACTTTGAAAGGTGGCAAAGTGGAAGCTTCTCGTGATCAGCTGAATAAAAGCTCGATACCGACATTCACTGTTTTGTGTGTGTGTGTGTGTGTGTGTGTGTGTGTGTGTGTGTGTGTGTGTGTGTGTGTGTGTGTGTGTGTGTGTGTGTGTGTGTGTGTGTGTGTGTGTGTGTGTGTGTGTGTGTGGGATTTAAAGGTTTTCAACAAAGCCCTCTCGACATTGTCAAGTGACGCAATGTCAGATCTCAGCCCGTCCTTTATTCTGCGTCCGTCCGTCCGTCCGGGCTATTAATAGGAACGGTGAGCATGATGTCAGCTGTCAAGCGGCTCTTCCATTAGCGGTTTCGCATTAGCAGCAGTCTTTCATGGCCCCGAGCTATCGCCTTAGCGGCTCACTGAACTGTGTGGCAGTAGGGCGAGATTAGCCTCTGAGTGATCTGAGTGTACCTGCACAGGTAGCCGCGGCGGGAGGCTGCTGTGGTGGCTCGCACCCCCATCACACACACGCCTCGTCCTTGCAGGTCACTGCATGTGTTGCCCGCACTTTCCGTCGTGTCTGTCTGTGCAATCAACCTGGAATTAAGAAGTTAGGTGGAAGTCAAGTTTGCCGTTATAAACGCTTATAAACTCATGTAGACTTATTGAATGATGATGGAATGAGAGATGATGATAGAAAACCTTAATCTAAAAATCAAAATGCAAAGTAACAATAGTAAGTTCTATTATTTGTCTGTTTAAAAAAAAAGTAGTTTTACGTTATTTGTATAACTGGATTTTCATCTATTTATTCAAGTCAGTATTCATTGTAGTATGTAGGCGTCACAGTAAAGTATCACTAGTTACAACAGTGTTGTTTACATTGGCACAAGATGTGTCAGCACACCTGACACCACAACAACAAGGCAGAGGGGAAGCGTCCAAGTGGCTGCTGTAGCCACTGTCAGCCAGTGTGGGGCAGTGCAGCGTGAAAGGTTTTCAGAGTGAGTGTGCGTCTGAGTGTGTGTCCTGTGATTTATCTTTTTGGACGTTTTACGGCGTGCGTGTCGTGAATTGTTGTTGGTTTTGTTTGGTTGCGACTTGTGCGCAGGTCCCGCCTCCAAACGGCGATTAGCAAACGGCGAACATTTACTCCGCCTAACCCTGGAATAACGCGGCAGCGATGTGCGGCGCGCACTTTATTAATGCTTGTGTGGCTTGTTCTTTATGGAGGGAAATGGAGGTTAGCTCAGTTTGACTAACCCCTAATTGAAAACTGATGGCAGAGGCTAACGGAGACCGGTTCCACACGCACACACACACACACACACACACACACACACACACACACACAGAGAAAGAGACAGAGGTAGCAGCGATACTGAGCAGTGTGTGTTTGGCAAGGTTCCAAAGAGGTACTGACAGATCTGCTCGGCAAAGCCTCCCCTGTTCACAGCCCTGCACACACACACGCACGCGCACACGCACACGCGCACACACACACACACACACACACACACACACACACACACACACACACACACTCAGACAGCAAGCACTCCTCCTCCCTCTCTTCACACTCTGGGTGACCCTGACATCAGCCCTGCACTCTCTCCATCATTGCGTCGCCATGACAACGGGCCCCAGGCCACGGCTGAGCTGCAAAGTTGTGTGAAACCTCGTCGGGTTGTGTGGTTGGTGATAATGCCGAAGCGGCTTTAGGACTTTTTTTTTTTCTCAATGTCGTTCTGTTTTGAGTGATGGTTGAAACGTGCTTCGTGAATAACAAGTGTTAATTTGACGTTACAATCTGCCGAAAAAAGGCTATTTCAGTAATGTGAAAGCCTTGACGTTGTATAAATCCAAAATTCCCATTTTGACATTGAGAGCAAAATCAGCGGGTATCCGATGTTGCACGTGTGTGTGTGTGACGCACATAATCACATGCACGCGCCGCTCTTCTCCCCAGTAAGCCCACTGAGTAGGAGGCTGAGCGCCCTCCACGTGCACTCAAACTCCACTTGCGTTCCCAGCCCCCCACCTGCAGTTCACCAGCAGGGCCACTAGGGGGCGACCTGTACTGCGTCTGACGTTCGCTGTGTACCTTAGTCAGGGACATGCAATGTTTTGTTTTTTAATCTACCTTCATGAGGAATGGCTGGCAGTTGGTAAACAGAAGACGGCTTGAAATTGAAGACTTTTCTGAAAGCTATTTTTCTGAATAGAGAAGATGTCTGATATCTGAGGCACAGAGACGGCAAGAATTAGGACAAGCTAGCCCAGGATGTGTGTGGATTAAGGGCTTCTCAGGCATTGTTAGTCCAAATGATCCCTACATCATGCTGTACACTGGGAAACAAACTTGGACATGTTGAGCATGTATTCTTCAAGGTCAGAGTAGAACATTAACTGCAGAGAGCGCAAATAGAAGAGAAATCACAAAGCTAATGCAGAGTGAGACGTCCGCGTCACTTCGTTTGATTTGCATTTTTGAAAACTTGTCACATCCATTCAGCGCAACATCTCGAATTGAGTTCATTCATTGAAAAAAAAAAACGAGATAAAACAAGTTTTGGAATTCTTTCACGATCCAGGCAGCACAGTGGTGCAGTGTTTACCAAGACAGTTGGTTGCAGGTTTAATTCTCAGGCCTGCATGGGGCCTTGCTGCCTGGGCTTCGGATGTTCTCCCAGCGCTCACGTACGGACTCTTCAGGCTCTCCGACTTCCTCCTGCAATCCTTCAACAGTGTCGACTGGCAACAGAATTGTCCGTAGTGTGCGTGGTTGTACTGAAATCGCTTGCTATTTTATCACGCTTCTTTCGGACCAGGAATATTCTGAAGATTTCCAACTGCATCCAAGTCAGCCTCCTCACATCCTTAAGTGACCGTTAACAATGAGACCGAAGATCAGGGTTCATCAGTGATTAGCTTATTAACTGCAGTGCAAAAGTTCCAAAGTCCAATTTACCGTAAATAGCTTTACATGACTATTAATTTGCCTTCTTGTTGCATTTTGCACCAAGAAGACTAAGTAAGTCACTATAGGTATACTATAAGTGCAGCAGTTGATTCCCAGGGACTTATCTTTCTTTCCCCCCCCCTGAAACGGTATAGAACACATTTATTTGTAAGCGCTTTTGCATTGACTGCCTGCATTAGATCGCTAATTGCCACCAGGGCAATCAACGTTTCAAGTAGTTAATCCACCACTCGCTAATTAATCTTTAGTGCGAGTTAATGGGGAAAACACAAAGTGTGTCGGGCAGAATAAAAACAAGTTTTAATGCTGCTCCATGTTTTCCACAAAGTATCATAATTTGTTGATTTGAAGTGGCCTTTTTTTTTTTTTTAATCCTTTCACCAGTTGAATCCTTTCTCAGTAGAAGCTCTGACTCCCAGCCATTTGAAAAGTTCCATGTCAAGATTCTTGACTTGATCTGAACTACAACCTGCAAATGCCTTTTTGTTTCTTATATCTTTCTCATTCAAAATGACAATAATACCCACTACCGCTTTAATTCCACCTCCCCTCTGCGTCGACGTGTGGCTGCGCGGCTGCAGACTTGACAGGCTTCGACTGTAAATGAGGGCCGGGCTGCCTTGATGAAAACGGGTGATGGGTTTCTAGGTTGCCAAGGCAACAGTGGAGTCATTGACAGCCCTCCCTGAGCCCCCATTCTCCTTCCCTCACCCGTCCTCCTCCTCCCACTGTCCCTTCCTCGAAGCAGGACGCCGTTGTCTGCTAACAGGAATGCTGCGTGGAGGACAGGTTACGGAGTCTTTGATCAGGCTTAACGGTTATCATCAACTGACTGACATCACCAAGTCGGTAATAAATTAGGAGGTAGCGCTAAGTCGTTGACATGCTAAGTGGTTGGTCAGTGTAGACGCGCTGATGAGGTGGGTCTTGACGGAGAAGGCCGGTGTAGCTGTAGAAGAGATCATTTGATTTGACTGATACCAAAACTTCTTGAATTTATCTGCTTCATCCTTTGAAAAATGAAGCCGCTTGAAGGCTTTGTGGAGGTAAAAGTGAGGCTTGGAAGGTGATTGGACAAACCTTATGTCTGTTGAAGCAGACCGTTCAGGTTTGATAGCCAAGGAAGCCACAGCTTGAGGCTTCCTGTTGATGTGAAACAACTGTTTTTGTAGCAGTAGTGCTAATCTCTTAGCATCAGCGAGGCCAGCCTTGGCTGGGCAAACTTTTTGACTGGTGGGCCACAATTTGACAGAGGGGGCCGGAGCAGGAGCAGATGGATGAAGTGTTTTGGCGACCCACCTCATAGGAGAAGCAAATATATCATGGGATAAGTAGAAAACACGTGCTTTAATGTCAGTTAAAAATGAGCAAACGTGTTTTAGCAAAATATGTCTTTGAAGCTTCACAGTATTTTGTTCTTTGTTGAAATAACACTGAAAAAATGCATGAAATACAGCTATTATATTACTTACTCACTATTAATATAATTTCTTCAAGTTCGGATCAAAAAGATTAACGGGCCATAGTTTGCCCAGGTCTTGCTTGCCGCATGCGTCACAACTGGAAAGGAAGCCGATTGGCTGTTTGTAAGGCTGATTGCAGATGCGCTGCTGAAAAACAGATGAGCAAGATTTCCTCACTGATTCCGTCATGAGCGTTATCAGACAAAATAGCGGTTACTGACGTCAAATGCGTAACTCCGCATTTGCTGTTGTATTGAGCCAAGGGCAAAAAAAAAAATTCAAAAAAGTGCTATGAGAATTTGAGCTGGCCAGCCTGAGTAGCAGCTGACGTGGGAGGAAGAAGCCTGTGGCTTTGACAGCTGGAGCAGGACGGCGGCCATCAAACAATGGCACCAACTCCAGAAATGTTCTCGGCCTGAATCCCTCCAAACCTGTCAAGTGTGATGGGAGGCGGCGGCGGCGGCGGCGGCGGTCGGCTCATCTCGCCAAATGATCCGGGCTAAAATAAACGTCCGCGATATTAACACACACACACAGACACACAGACACACACACGCATTAGCATGTAAATTAAGCTCCATTCAAGCGCGATCCCTCAGCCTTCCCCTTTCATTTGACCACATATCAATCCACAGGTAGACACACATGCGCGCACACACGGAGTCAATGGCCTCTCAGACTCAATGTTAATTGTGTGTGTGATTGTATTAACATGAGATCATCTTCCTCCTCCCCCTCCTCCTCCTCCTCCTCCGCCTCCCTCTCCCTCCACACCCGCTATATTTTTAACTCCTTCTCCTGCTGCGTAAGACACAACAGCTAAACCAGCTATACTTTATTTATTTATGCTTATACTTTACAGCATGTACATATTATGTTATTACATTATTATGACTATTATTATTATGATAATCTGATAATCTGAAGGATTTGCATGCGGATGATCAGCCGTTCAGTTTCATGGCTCCTAAAGGCAACAATGGTTTGGTTTTTTTTCTGCTTCCTTTTGAAAGCCAGCTTCCTGTACGGCTCGTGAGCTGCGACGTCCACTCAGTGGCTCCCGCCAGTTAAATGAAGTGTCACTTTAGATTACTCAGCAGGATTGGCCGCTGCACGCCTCCCTCCTCCGTCTCACTGACCTCCTCCTCCTCCTCCCTGGTCCCTCCACCTTCCCATGGCTCTTTCTTCCTGCCTCACCCCCCACCCCCCTCCTTTCCTCTGACCACTTCCTCTACGCACACCCGCCTCTTGTCTTCTTCTTTGTCTTCCGCTTTGTTTCTCCTTCTCGTCTCGCCTCAAACCTACAGATCTCTGCTGGCGCATCACATCTGACGTCCTCCTGCTTCTCACCCACACTTGTCGACTGTCTCTCCCCCCCCCACACACACACACACACACAGGTTAACGAGACAATTAAAGGAGAAAATGGAACAGTGTGTGTGTGTGTGTGTGTGTGTGTGTGTGTGTGTGTGTGTGTGTGTGTGTGTGTGTGTGTGTGTGTGTGTGTGTGTGTGTGTGTCATGGGACTCTGCTATAAAGACCTTCACTGCAAATGAGATTCTCTCCCCTATTGGCATCCAATTATCTGCAACGAACACACACACACACACTTTGTCCCCCCGACCCCCTCTAAATCCGCACTTGCACAAGTCTCACTTCCACGTCGTGCGTCTCCGTTCCTTCAGTCGTTCTCACAAATCTGTCCCTCCGAGAGAGAATGAGACGCCGCCGACTGCCAAACAGATGTGACTTGCTCTTGACAACGTGCATCTGTCCGCTCCAGGTGTGCATGTGTGTGTGTGTGAGAGAGAGGGGGGGGAAAGTGAGACGTAGTGGAAGACAGATGCATCCAGACTGACCAGCTGCCAACGCAGAGATGATCCCAACCCTGCAGACCTCTTTCACATTTAACAGTTTGCTCACTCTTTCTCTCTCACGTGTGTGTGTGTGTGTGTGTGTGTGTGTGTGTGTGTGTGTGTGTGTGTGTGTGTGTGTGTGTGTGTGTGTGTGTGTGTGTGTGTGTGTGTGTGTGTGTGTGTGTGTCCCTCAACATGTCACTATGAGGGTTATTGATGAGAAGTCACAGCAATAGACCTGAGGGGACATCGGCTCCTCCCTTTCTCTCTCCTCTGTCTCCCTCACTCACCGGGCCACCACTGTTTTGGAAGGGGGTGGGGGAGGGGAGTAATGGTGGGGGACGGGGGTGACCAAACTTGTAAGGTGCTATG
This sequence comes from Nelusetta ayraudi, assembly GCF_046127955.1. Lineage (NCBI taxonomy): Eukaryota > Metazoa > Chordata > Actinopteri > Tetraodontiformes > Monacanthidae > Nelusetta > Nelusetta ayraudi. The sequence continues at coordinate 716,102 of NW_027466066.1, read as the reverse complement.
TGGTGGCAAAGTGTTTGGATCCGGATCGGCGTGCAGACAGAGAAGGTTGTTGTTTTTTTTACGAGAGTGGCTGTTGAGGAAAATGTGGCTGATTTCTCTGCAGCCCTTCTTCCAGTGAAAGGGTTTTCTTTTAGAAGTGCTACTCAAACGTGCAGAAGTCAGCCCTTTGTGATGTCACAAAGGACTCCCCACTCATACTTGTCCCTCAGGGTACCTGGAAACGACCCCCAGCCTGGTGTTTTTTGTTTGTTAAAACGTCCAGCAGGTCATCATATGTGGCGGGAAGCAAAAACTCAAGTTTTTGCTGAAGACTGTAAACAGAGGGCTAAATAACCCCATAGAGTTTCCTTTCTTTGATGGTGAATTGTGCAATGTGGCTCCATGTGATTCGTGTTCACTTGATGCATAAGTTTGAATTTTTGAATTTGGCATTTTTATCTGTTTTCTTGCTGTTGTCTGTCATCAGATAGCAGCTGTGATAAATTCAGTCAGTCCTAGTTTTCAATAAGGGCTTATCACACAAGCAGAGGCCACACGAGCCAATACAATTCCATTAGCATAAAGCTAAATATCTGTAAGAAAAAAACAACAGTGTTGATGATGTCATCACAGGTGTTTTGAGGAGTTGCAGCGACTTTGAATCAACTTTGATCGCATTTCCCATTTTGACTTGGAAAAACACAACTTTGCTCAGTCTCTGTCTCTGTGTCTGTTCCAGGTGGCCTGCATCTTCCTCTTTTGTGCCAGACAGTCGTGTCTCTCCCCGCAAGCAGCATCTGGTTAGTAATGCGTGCACGCGCACACACACACACACACACACACACACACAAACCCGCTGACACTTTTGCTGTGCACACCATGTTGCGGTAAAAATCATACCTCCACGTAGAGGCGAAACCATGCTTTACAATTTCACTATGTCTTCTGTGTGTTACAGTTTCTCTCGCGCACACACACACACACAAACACACCTCTCTCTCTCACACACACACACACAGACGCACACAGACACACACAAAGGCTTTAATCAAGTCAAAAAGCTTCCAGCTGACTGGTACTCAGGAAGTCAGATGAATTCACACACTCATCCGTCTTCTGCACGCACTGCTGTCACACACACACACACACACACACACACACACACACACACACACACACACACCCTGTACACACTGAGCTCCTTTCACACAGAAATTGGCTGTTTCAACATGCCGATGTTGGAGCGCGTGCCAAAGCATCTGCCCACAAGCCACCAACCTGAAAACCAGAGCGCAGCGTGTTGCTTGTGTTGTGTGTCCTTGTTGCTCGTCGCTTGCCAAACTGCTGACCGGGGCTGTAGCCATCTTTCATGATGCATGCAGGAAACCCCCCCCCACTCTCCGACACCCTGTTTATAGTTGATCACTCTAGAGCCTCCGAGCGCAGTTACTTATAATCCAGTTATCCGCTGCCCACGTGCTCCCGTGATCCTTCCCGATCAAAATTGGCTCTTCCAGAAAGATTTTGGTTTTTGCCACACATCCAGAGCCAGTATAAGAATTAGGTTAGTTCATTTTTTTGGTGTTTAGGATAAACCCATTTAAAAATTCGGAAAACCCTCTCAAATAAAAGGTTTTTACACCCTCGGCAGGGTTTTTTTTTTTTTTTCTCCAGGCGTATCAATATAGAGGTATATCACAACACGTCGGTGGACGTGACGTACGGGGGAGGGTCGCGTGACCAGTTTATTTCAAGTGAAAATGGCGCGTTGTGTTTCGGACGGAGGAGGATACGGAATATTTCTTTTACAAGCAATCAAAGAGAAAAATATAACAACCATCCTTGACGGCAAGAAAACCCTTCGGTGATGTTGCGAAAGCACCGCTCATCCGCTCATCCGCTCATCCGCTGTTGACCCAGCGAGAAAACATGCTTTCGCCCGTTGCTTCAAGTCCTTCCAAGAAGTGTGTCGGAGGGCGTTCCGAGTTCCGAGTTTGGCGCCAGCTTCACTTCCATTCACAACAACTGCTCTCACTGTCACTGATCTGTCAGCACTTCGGCCGAGGCCGCCGCCCTCCGTCAGAAGCCTCCATTTGAGGCGCTTCCATTACTTCAAGCGGAACTTTTCTGGGAAACCCCCCTCAGTCCGCTCGCAGGCTTTGACATAAAGCTGCATTTCTCCGCTGGTGAGGAGCCAGAAAGATCTTTTTATTGATCTCTTACAAGGCCGACGCTCCGTCCAGATAGGTTTCATCCTGTCGTGTGGCTCTTTATAACGGGGGTGGACAAACGTTTTGACTGGTGGGGCCACAATGGGTCCTAAAATTTGACAGAGGGGCTGGGGCAGGAACAGATGGATTGATTTTGTCCATGCCTGCTTTATACACATCGTTTCCATTGCCATGTAGTATGGATCAAGTGATCTTAAGACCTTTTCTGTTCTATATTGCGCTTTTCTGGAAAGCGACACTTTCGGAAAGTGATGAGCAATTTTCAGTTTTGCACCATTGTGCAAATTCTGAATTCCCCCCCCCACACACACACACACACACAGTTTCAGAGTTGTTTGACTCGCGCGTCGATCCTTCACGCGGCTAACGCTACAGTTAGCCGCATCTGCGAGGGATTCCCCGAGTTTCAAAATTGTTAAACCATCTATCTCCTGGAGCACGGCTGACACCGGCTCCCAGGGCAGCGCTTCACCTTCCGGCTAACCGACAGAATGGACTCTGTGTTGGGGCCGAGCGTTATTGTCAGTTTGACCGCATGGCACTGTGTGGGAGTACAACGGCCCGCTGTGTGCGCGCGGGCCAGCCAGCCCCGGGCAGACAGCGGGAATGTGTCAGCCGCGTGATGAATGAAGGAGTGCGGCGGCCGCGTGGACGAGCTGCACTGCAGGGCTCACCTGCACGGCAGGGCTCACCTGCCTCCGGGCAAATTTTATTTTTTCGGGGAAAAAAAAAAAAAACTCCTGCGCGAGGAATCCCATGTCCCGCCACCAGGGCGGCTATCGTCCTGAATGAGGAGGAGGAGGAGGGAGCTTCTTCCTCTGGCGTTTGTGTGTGCATGTTTGAGTGTGTTTGTATCTGTGTGTGTGTTTCGTTTTTTTCTCTCATTTAGTGACGTTAAGTGTCAAATCTAAATTTTCAGGATAACAGGTTAAGCCCCAGGACACTGTAACCACACCACTGTTGTCATCGTTTGTTGCGTGGAAGCTCACAACTTGGCACAACTGGAAGCAGCAGAAAAAGGCAGAACATGTTGCATCTCCTTTGCACATAAAAATAGCAAAAGTGTGGAATAGGGTTGCAAATTAGCGATTAATTAATTAATCCTTAGTTGATTGACCTTATCGATCGATTAACGTTGAATTGATAAGCAGCAATTTTTTCCTGAGAACCTAAATTTCACCACAACTTATTCTTGGTATATAATGACCATCACAGTATTTGTGTAAAAAATGTTCAATTAATTGCGACTAATTTAATTGAATCGATTAAATTCTTAATCGACGATGGAATGTGGAATGAATGAATTTTACACTGAAACAAGTGACACTTTCCCCCTCCTCAAGTCAACTGGTTGATTGTTTCAATGAATGATAAATGAATTTGATTACTTTAAAACATGGGGGAGACTTTTGACATTTAGACAAACTGAATTTTTCGCGAGGCAAATACTTTCTAAAGTACCACATTGATATATATATATATATATATATAAAAAAGGCCTATTAACTTACAGATATACTTACTCCCCCTCTCCTCCTCGCGACCCAACCTCACATCTTGCCGCCTTCCCCACTGACCCCCCCCCCTGTCAAACACACCTCTCCCCCCGCCACCTCATCTCAGATAACCCAGGCGCTGGCGATGACAAGCTGACCCCTGCCTCACTCTCTATCTCCCTCCCTCGCTCGCTCTCCCACTCCCCCCACCGCCACCTCTGCTCTCACATTTCCCACCATGCCGTGCTGCGGACGAGATGCGGCGTCACCTCTGCCTGTCCTCCCCGTAACCCCACCTCTCCCCCCTGACACATGTGCGTTCGCGCACATCTGCGCGGCGCTATTTCTTTCTCCAGCCCTTTTTAATGAATCGACTGTAGTCGCGCTTGACTGCCTGGAAACTTCCCATCTCTGCCGCAGCTGTGTTTGGATTCCGCCACCACCGCAGCAGCATTGTACTTTCACATCCTCGGGGTGTACGTACGCCTAGATTCATAGGGCATAAATTTTATTTTATGTATTTTGTGTAAGATGTTCGGTGATGTCGTGCCATCATTACTTTATTATTTATTTAAACGTACAGGTTTAATACCTGTTCCATGTATTATATTGTGTGATAACTGAGCGTCGGATCCAATGGGGGAGGCGGCGGTGCTTGTTCCTTACCCAGACACGTCTCAAGCGAACACGTTCTCCAGCTGTAATCGTAATACGGTGATATTTTTCGCCGCAAGTTATCGTACTGTCAGAATGTCCTGCCGGCCTTAATGCAACCCAGCCGTGCCCGCCAGAATCTTGCTTTCGCGAGGAGGAGGGATGGTCGGGGTTATGGCAGCCATAAATCGTCCGGCGCGAACGCGGAATGTCGGTATCAAGGCGCCGAACGAGGGCCGATCACGTTGCGTACGGTCGAGGTGATGCACAGTCGGAATCTGACGGGGACGGTTTCATTTTCTTTGCAGGGATATTTGGGGGGGGGGGCAAATTCTTGCGGCAGCGCATCGGTGTGTTTCCATTTTCATGCTTCTTGGCCACAGCAAACCTCGCCGGGTCAGCGTTTCCATCAAAATGATCTACATCAAGTATGGATTCTAAAAACACAATATGACGAAGGCAAACTGCTAGATTGATGAAATAATCAACGTAGCTCTTTACGATTTTCACTATTTTCTTTTTTTCGTCTTACTTTTCTAACGTTGGAGACATTTCCCAGTTCCAGTTATGAAAGGGCTGACTGGAGATTCAGCGTGTTTGAATATTTACAACCAGGAGTCCTGCAGGATGACTTGTCTGACGTGGCTGTCGTCCTCACTCCTGGTTATATGCAGGGTCAGGTGTTGAAGAGAGAAATGTCAAGCGTCTCTTAGGCCAACCTCGGTGTGACCCCGGCACAGGTCGGCACAGGTCAACGAAACCTGACTCTCAGGAGCGGGGCTATCTCTTCACACACACACACGCACACACACCTGCGCGCGCACAAACACACACTCACAGAGGAGTGGTTTGGGTCGTGGTGTGAGATGCCGCCAGGTCAACGTGTTAAAGACTGTTTGTGACGGCCTGTGTCACATGTTTGATGTGCTTTAATAAAAAAGAAAACACTCCCATTTTTAGATCTCAGCACTCAATATGATTAAGATAAGTGAAGTTTAGTCACTCACTTAGCCTTTCATTTACTTGCACTTATAAATCTGTATTTTTAATTAATGAGATAAGTTTTGACAATCAATGTCAAAAGACCCAGTAGGAGGTTGCACATAAAGAAAACAGATAAAAATAGAAATAAAATAGCCATAAACTAGGAATGGAAAACAAAAAAATTGTTCTGTGAATTCAAATTATTGCTGTAGAATTAAATAATTATTCACATCTTACATTTAAACATAGACGTCATTAACTTTTACAAAACAGTTATTTTTTCTTTGCTCTTCTTAAAGCCGCTTGTCAATAAAATTTATGATTATTACTACAGTAGCAAGGATTTTATACCTCCTTTGACATTATGTCCTCAGAAAAGAGGAAATATCTTGATCACAATTACACTTGTTGGGCTATCCATTCTGCCAGGAGTTGAAGGAGATGACATCAGGCTGTCCAGGGGTCTACAGGACATGGTGGACCTGGATCACAGCCGTCCTGCAGAGTGTGCAGCAGCAGATCAAGTTGAACCATCACACCTGACCCTGCTTTGTGCTCCTCCGCCGTCCTCAGACAAACCGTGATGCAAGTGTCGCCGCAACACAAATAAGGGCAGAAACAAATTTGAAGCAGAGCCCATTCCCAACTCACGGGGAAACCATAAAAGGAGGATGGACTACTGCAAACCTGGCAATTAACCAGCGACCCGTCGGCCCGCGGCCAGACAAACGGGATGTTTAGCGGTAACCGACGACAAATAGTGAGATGAAAGCGTCCAGCAGTGGCAACAGTAAGGTGGAAGGCTGACAGGGTAAGAAGACGGAAAGGAGGAGCTCGGTGATGAGTCACAGATTGTGAGAAAAAGGGAGTGGAAACGGCATACTGGCAACCTTTCAAAGTGACCTGGAGATGATTGTTGGGGGGCGGGGGCTAGCAGAGAAAGATGACAAAAGGCCGCAGTCACATGTCAGTTGGAGCCATAAAAGGCGAATAAACCGCTCCAAACCTGGCAACCCGGACAGCTATCGCGTCAACGGGCACTGGGGGGGGATCTCCGTCACGGCTGCGCTTGGAGCTGTTAGAGGAGGGGAGCGTCTCCTTACCTGGCAACCCTGGGTCTCGTAATGGCGTGTTCCCTCTCGCCGCGTCTCCGAGGCGTTTGCTGCGGTCAAGCCGCCGCTGATGGATGGCGGCTCGCGGCCGTGACCTCATCGTCTGGCCTGCAGGAAGCGGTGCAGCCCCCCGCCCCCGCCTCCGGACCCTGAGACAAATGGACCCCCTCTTCACCCTGCCACTCCAAGATGCAATTTGAAGGAGCCGATCAAAGGGGGGGTTGTTGGGGTGCGAACGCTAAATACAGGATAGAATGCTTTGACCGAGACTTCTGAGCGCTGGCGGCTAATCATCATTGGCATAGCGTAGAAAACAGAACCTCCACTGTATTTCGTTTGGATGAATTTTTAATGGAATTTTAATGGAACTGCGGACCGACTAAGTGACTTGTTTATGAAAACAGGCCCCCACAAAGCACATCTGATTAAATGAAGCAGTTTTCTGTCCTCCGCAAAGGGAAAGGCTAATTATAATTAGCTAATAAATATAAATATTACAAATACAAATATTTATTTCTCATACAGGAATCCAGGGGAGCTGCATTACAAAGTTAATTATCCTGCAAACTTTATCGATCTCCAAGAAATGAAACATTCGGCCCCCTGTTCACTGCCTCCAGCCTCAGTTTTAGCTTCCCGCAAAATGTGGAGGCTTCAGACGGCAGGACTGACCTGGTTTGGAACTGTTGTCAATAAACCTGTTAGAAAACTTTGGGAAAGTAATTTGTGTTGACTGTGGGACCTTTATTGTTTTACCACCACGCTTTATATATTGGTAAAGCACCACTTTCAAACCTGAACAGAGGCACTTGGCTCAGATGTTTGGGGTCATTGGTCCGGATGGGCAGCGTGATCAACCCCAGCCGCTGCTGTGGAACTGAACTGAGCATTCAGGAGCCAGTTCAAGTGTTTGAACTGCTCTCACTTGGCCTCCCCCCGCCCAACCATAATGACAACCCGCCTCGCGCTCAACCCCGGCACCGCCAACGGCAACTTTTGGAATGTTTGTTCGCCCTCGACCATCCCTGCACTTTGCGATAGCGGCAAGACGGATGAATTAAAACGCGGTTGGAAGGTGTGAAAATGATCAGATAAGTGTGTGTGTGTGTGTGTGTGTGTGTGTGTGTGTGTGTGTGTGTGTGTGTGTGTGTGTGTGTGTGTGTGTGTGTGTGTGTGTGTGTGTGTGTGTGTGTGTGTGTGTGTGTGTGTGTGTGTGTACGCTGCTGGCTCAGGTTCTTGGTCGACCCCACTGTGTGACATAGATAATTATTATTACCCTATTGCTGATTGATTTGATGTCAGACATGTTTGCTCATTAAATATTGTTTGACCAATTGGCCAGATATAGTGTGTCTGCGTGTGTGTGTGTGGGGGGGGGGGACTGTGTGTGTGTTGTCATAGTTTGATGGATGTGCCCTTGCTTTCGCCCTGGCGTTGGGGACATTTGATGCACTTTGGCTGTTCCTGGTTCCCCCTTGTCTCTCTCGCTCTCTCTCTCTCTCTCTCTCTCTCTCTCTCTCTCTCTCTCTCTCTCTCTCTCTCTCTCTCACACACACACACAAACAGGGTGCTGAAAGAATATGGCACAATAGCTTGTTTATCTCGGGCTAACACATCATACGAACCCTGGTGGGTGTGTGTGTGTCAGGGTGAGGACAGAGGGTCACAGGGTGCAGCATGTTGGCTAAAGCAAACAGCGAATGCTGTTCAGGCCTAGATCTTTCTCTACACACACACACACACACAAAGGAACAATTTCATGCAGTGGAAAACACTCGAGGCAAAACATCAAAAGACTCCTTTATATGGTTCAGTCAAGACTTAAGGAGTACATTCTGTTTTCCTGTTGAACAGAAACTTGGAGGCCGATGAAGCCAAACCGTCCGATTCTTTCAGGGGATGGGACCTGATCAATTATATACGTGCTGGAATAGTTCTTCATCTTCTTCTTCTTCTGGCCTTTCTCAGCGCCGGACAGGCAGGAATGTCTGGCCTGATAACCTCCTGCTCCCCGTTTTTCCCTCCGACCTCTGAGCCCAACGTCACGGCCTGCTGACGAACGCTCTTCACACACACGGGGGGGGCGGGCGACATGGAGTTGGCCAGCTTGCGTCACATTTGGTGCAACCTTGATAAAGTTCTCCCGTCTTTGACTTCACACTACCTGTTGATTCAAAGTAAAAAAAAGTCCCGTTTGGTTCTCTGGGTTTTTTTTTTCCAGCGCCAGCTCGTCGGGACCTAAGAGGTCTCCTGCCGTGAGGCTAAAAATTCCGCTGGAGCACGAGGCGCTCGGCGAAGCGGATCCCGGGATCATCTCCGTTTTCAGATTCTTTTGGGAAGCGGCACACGTAAGATGTGTGTGTGTTTTCACCCCCGAGCGGCAGGCCTGGGTCAGTGGGGCGTGGCGGCCGCTCAGCGGGGATTCCTGGGCTGCACAGTGGGCAGAGGGAAGGAGGAGAGCTGCTGAACCCTGTTTGACCCTCACTAACACACACACACACACACACACACACAGTTATTAGCTTCATTTTCGCTACGTTGGTGCTGCTAGGAAACTTAATTTCCTTGGCAAATAACTCAATGACTCAATGTTAATTTTGTTTCATCCACAATATTAACATTATAACATATAATAATACATACATACTTACATACAATAATTCTCTAGTTATCCAGCTGCCATGTAAATCAAATATATAGAATATATCAAATAAAATTAGCTTTACACACAAATGTCTGAACTTTCCATTGAAAGCAACAAAATAAGACTAAATCGTCATTGTTAGCCAAGCCCGGTTCACTGATGCTGTTAAAATTGACTCCCGCGAAACGTAAAATGGCCAACAGTTGCTTGTGACGTTGTATAGACACAGCCTTATGTTTCTACAATTGATATGTGCTAACAAAGACCACTTGACTTACTGAAACGTATCCAATTCAACAAACATCACATGGAACAAAAGATGCATCCAAGGAAAAACAATAATAATGGTGTAAAAGAGCTGTAACTATATGTTCCGTTAAGGCCACTGCTTTGTATCTCATCTTAAATGTTTCAGGTTTGTTAGACACAGAGTAGTTTGAGGTGGTTTGGACAGTTCCAGACGTGGGACGGTCAATATATATGCAATATATTGCATATATATTGACATCAGGTTTAGTTGGTGTAAGATAAAGAGGATGCAGAGGACAAGAGGGTGAGATGGAGGCAGATGATTGGCTGTTGTGGCCACCATGGAACGCAACAGCCCCAAGGAGGAGTTAGAGAACATCCAGCTGAGTGAGTGGAATAAAAAGATAAGTAAGGGGATGAATATCTTCACCAACTATAATAATATAATACCGAAGAGATGATTCTCAACATGTCAGTCTAGGTTTAGTGTGTTCGGTCCAGGGGATTCCCAATAAATCTTACTGGTCTGTCTTGACAGCCAGGATGTTTTCCATCAGCAGGAACTTGGACTTAAGGACGGTTGGATTTGTTGCTGTAAGAAACTCTCGAATTCTCCAACTGGATTCGAAACATGACAAGACTGTCAGACGTTGCAAAATAAAATAAAAAAATAAAAATATGCGGCAGGCGCCATCTGGCTGTAATCAGCGACTTGTGCGCACACAACACCGTTGCGTAGAGTGCGTTTTTATCTGTGTCGGACTGGCGCTGCGCTCTCGTTGTGTCTCTAAAGTGTGTGTGTGTCTCTGTGTGTAGTCATCTCTGATTGAGAATGAACTCTTGAACTGTGGCCGCACCACTTTATCATTTACTGCTCATTGTAAGGATGGACACACACACACACACACTCGAAGAGGCGACAGCTCTGTGCTGAACTTGCGATGAGTTATTGAAAGGAAAACAGGAGTCGGGGGGGTCAGACGCTATGAGGTCACACTGCAAGAATCTCAACTCTTTCTTAATGCTTCTTTCTCTTTTTCCCCTCTCCACATCGCGAGCCGCCCCTTATATCACCATGTCTGATTCAGCCGCTATCTTCGGCCTCCGACCGCTCCCTCCATCCCCCCTCATTATTCTTCATATCTCCACCTTCCGCTCTTCCACCACCCCTGCCTTTAAACCAAACACCCTCTGATTTCAATTTCCCTCAGTCCGTTCCAGCTAATGAAAATGAATTGGGCGCCCATCGGGCCACGGGAGATTGAGGATCTATTTGAGTGTGTAAGTGGACCTCGCATGTTATTTTTTTTTTTTTTACAAAGCAGGAGATTAGTGGGCATGATCGTCACTGTCTGCTCTAGTTGACCGCTCGGACGAGAACGTTCAAACGGATGTTCCGCCCTGTTCCCCTGCATGGCGTCACAGCTGCGGTCTGGATGGTGCATAGATGGATGTAGAGCACTAAGGTCACAACTGGCAATATGTGCACGGAGAGATTGGAGTGGAGCGCCACAACACAAGGCTAGCAGAAACCAGAACGATTCACGTTTCGATATAGAGGAATAAGAGTCCTACCAAAAAACCTGGGCGTTCGCAGCATAGATCTTAATTGCTTAAACCGCGTTCAGACTGCCAGCCAAAATCCGTATTTTTAGCCCATGCAGATTGAAACCGGGCGGCTCTTTTGTGGTCTGAACACTCACAAATCACATGAAATCCGATTTTTGCAAAATGGATTGAAACCACCTTCAGGAGGTAGTTTCGAATCATTTGGACAGGCGCGTCTCAGTCTGAACGCCTCCAAACACACCGATCGGTTTTGACTGTCCGTGACGTAAGACCCGATGCGCCAGACCAGAGAGCGCCATTGGAGGTGCAAAGCTGTACGGTAATGGAGCACCTCCACTCCGACGTCGTTGCTACAGCAACCTGTCAGATCGGTCAATAACGCGGCCCAGTCTGAACAGAGCCAGATCCCATTTGGAGCACTTGCCAAAACAGTGTGGACAGTCAGCCCTAAAAAAATCGGATTTGATAAGGAATCCGATTTGAATCGGATTCACCTGCAGTCTGCAGTCAGGCCAGATTCTTATCTTAGAATACCTAATTGTGTATATTTCCTTCAGTTTACGCACTCGTGTTACAGTCCTGTAGTGTTTTTTCCTCTCGGAGTCGTACCCTTTGAGTGCAGCCTCGCAGAGGAAGAAGCAGGACGATTGTGTTCATCAATTGGTGGAAAACATCTGAAGAACCATTAGTAGATGCTTTTTTGCAGCTGAGCTCCTTGGCACTCCATGCGTCTTCAGTTCGCTTTACATTTTCCGCAGTATTGTCTGATTAGTTGCCACTTTTTCAAGTCCAGTCAGAGGAAATCATGACGATTGCTATTGGGTCTATGTTATTGCCTCATCAGGGTTATTTCCAACGTGTCTGGACCCAAAGGTAAAAAAAAATTTGAGGAACTTAAAGGCATTTTTTCCTCCATCAGTATTCAGAAACATTTCTCTTTTTCAGCCAGCCTCGATAAGAAACGGGCTGAGACCAATATTCGCTGGCCTGACAGGTGGAAACTCAGTAGAAATAGAAAATAGAAAAAAAAAACATCCTCCTTGTTTGGACAAAGGGGCCGAGCTGCGTTAGAGGAACGCGAGTCTATTTAAAAGCGGCATCGGGCTGAGGTGAGCGCGGAGGAGGATCTGAGCCCAGTTTGCGTCCGGTGTGTGCGAGAGGAGGTGACGACTGAACTCGCCACCCAGGCTCCAGCTCAGCCAGCCCTGGTTCGCAGCAGAGGTGGGAGATGAGGACGAGGAGTGTGTTTACATGTTTAGATATCCCAGAGGCTCTCCAGAGGTCAGCGAGTCAGCGAGCCACCCGGAAAGCGCCGCTCACATTCCTCACTGTAGCCCCGTGTGTGTGTGTGTGTGTGTGTGTGTGTGTGTGTGTGTGTGTGTGTGTGTGTGTGTGTGTGTGTGTGTGTGTGTGTGTGTGCCCGCGGAGGTCATCGCAAGGCCGCGTCGGTGTGAGAGGCCCGAGTGTCATTGATATGCGGTCAACTCTGTGTTTGTCGCACAGTTTGGTTTCACTTTAAGTTTACTTCTTCGGGGTTTTCCCCATGTCGCCCTTTAATTTCCCCCTCCCATTGTTGCTGTCGCAAACCACCGACAAGGCAAACGTCCTATAAAATAATTGCGACCTACTTTTTCGTGCCATCTCTTCAAACCTTGTACTGTACAAGGCGTCAAGCATGTGAATTCTAAAAAAAAAAAAACATTCCAACTGCTGCCTTTGTTTCTCTTCACTTGGCTGCCATTGTACAGTATATTGAGTGGATTGAGGCAACTGTGCAGAAGTGTGAGAAATCATTATTTCCATTCCAGCAGCGTTGGTTCATCGAGAGAAACCCCACCTTGCTGTTGCTGCTCCATTGACTATCGGCTTTGGTGAAAAAAAGTAAAAGCATGAACGAGTGGTGCATTGAAAGTAACAAGATTTGAGATGTATTGTGCATAACAATTATATTATTTGCATTTTTAAAAGGCTTTTTTTTTTCATTTTGAAAGGCTCCATGATGCCTTGAAATTATTTTTGGGCTTTGTTTGTTTTATAACGGAAGGTCTGCTTGTGGCTTGAATCAAAAGAAATATAAGAAGTGCGTTCATGGTTTTTGAATAATTATTTGTTTTTTGTTGCTACTTAATGTATTTTTTTAATTCGTTTTTTCTTTAGAATTAAGCCTTTTTGGGACAATGAGAGTTCACTTGCACTTGAGGCCTATCTGCTTTATTCAGGTGCACAAGATACACTTGATACTATTATGACCAATATTGAAAAGTCTATTTTAAGGAAGGACACTCAAGGGTTAAATGCAACAGAAATTGCAGTCTGTCTGACGTTTGGACAGCTAGAGATAGCGCAAGACTTTCCGAAGCCTGAGTTCAGCAGAGATTTCCTGGGTGGAACCGTTTTGGATTTCCTCCAGAAATGAAGACCATTCTATTCAAGTGTTATTGGGGCTTTATTCTAAGCTTTAACAAAGAATTTTAATTAGTAAACAACATATGATTCATAAAAAGGGGAAACAAAATCGTATCTACAAAAAAGGAGACATTTGATTGCCAGAAAATTCTTTAATTGAGGTAGTTTAAAGTAGAAAAAGACTGACAGGAAAATGATTGGGAGTCTTTGTAAGGCAGCAAAACTATGAAAAACTCACTATTAGGAAAATCCGCTCGTATTAGTTAGCTGACATTCCCTCATATCTCATACCTAACACTGTGATTATTACAAGCATTTGTTAAAACGAAGGAGATCTGTTGTAGACCACCAAAACTGTAGCTAAGGTTGACAGGTGTTTTCAGACATTACCTTCACATATGCACTTAGAATCAACGTATAATACAAAAAAAAAAAAAAAACTCAATAATTTATTCTAAAGGGGAGGAGACGGTCATTAAAATATAAAAGTCGCCCCGTCTATTGGCTCAAGTCTATTGTCCAGCTTCAGCAGTTGTTCAGTAGTCTCATTTGAAAACACACAAACGCGCACATAAGCGCGCAAAATTAAACCTGAGTCTTGCAAGTCATTAGCGTCTAAAACAGGAAGTTGGACATGGCGGCTTTGTGTTATGTGCATCCTGTGCTGAACGTGTAACCCTGTAATCACCTCGTGCAAACACCAGAGAAAAAATATAATATACGTGGGTAGCTGCAACCAGACAAGACATCAGTGTGCTTTTTTTTTTTTTTTTTTGCCATAAAAGGCTCCCTGTATTCCTGATCATAAGGCAAACATTTCTGTTTTTTCACTATTTCTACTAAATCTTAACGCTCAGTCATTTCAATCGGGTTGCGTGAACCTCGGGAGCGGTACATTCAACAAAGCAACCTGAGAAGATGTGCGTCTTCCCTGACTGCAGTGACACCCTGTGATAAAGGAGACATCATGTGCAGACGTCCAAGTGCATCTCACCGCCTCCACAATGTAGGAAAAACAATAACCTTGTAGTAACACTGTAGTGGACGTCCAAAAGTACACAGTGTGACTAGACCAATGTCAAAAAGTTCCGGTGAAATGCCACTGTTCATCATAACGATCACGTTATTTATTATTATTATTACTCATCAGGCTCAGACTGGTAAATCACCTGAGCTTTTCTGGTGACCTTAAGCGGCCTTGCTCCAGTGTTCTGATTCTCTCCCCCCCCCCCCAATCATCCATTATCAAAGCAGTGACATCCATATGAAGCACTGCTTCCTGCTCCCGTGTGTGTAAACCTGTCAGCACCTTGCATCCACTCAACATGTCCACGTTGTTGGGCTGTTTGTGGCGCTTTTAGTGTTGCTTAAAGAGTACATTCGACTTAAGAACATCTCACTGTATAAAATAAGAGAGTTTTTGTTTTTGTAAATTTCAACTGAAAGCGGCAAAAGTCCACTGCTGGATGTCTCTCAAGAGTCACGAGAGTTCCCGTATGCGCGCTGCACAACTCGGAATGCTTTGAAGGGCAACTGTTCCTCCTCACGTGGCTCGCTCCGACGACGTCTCGGAACTCGGGGAGGCGCCCGGCGACGTGGACGCGGACGAGTGTTCCGTGTCGTCCAAATCCGTCTTGAAGGCGGCGGAAGAGGAAGAGGAGCGCGCATTGGAGGAGGAAGAGGCGCCCTCCCGCTCGCGCTTCTTCTGCTTCATGCGCCGGTTCTGGAACCAGATCTTCACCTGGGTCTCGTTCAGCTCCAGCGTGGCGGCGATCTCCACCCGGCGCGCGCGCGTCAGGTACTTGCTGAAGTGGAACTCCTTCTCCAGCTCCGTCAGCTGCCGCGTGCTGAAGTTGGTGCGGATGGCGTTGTTGGGCGCGCCCACGAGGCCGAAGTCCGACACTTTGACTGCAGGGGTGGGTGGAGATACGGAACCACGAATTAGGAAGTGAATTATTTGAAGTAATGTAACTCAGAAATAAAATATTTTGAAGAGAAGCCTGTCCGTAATAGGCATTATTTCCTACAAAAAGGACGCCCCACTGTGCAGTATATGTAAACCAAGAAGTAGACACATCCCTTTATTTGCCATGTTGCCGTTTAGAAACGCCCAAAAATATTTTTTTGAAAGTATTTTGGCGATGATATTTTTACCGGTCCGAGATAATGGTTTGGTAAATGTCACAATGGAAAGAGGGGAAGTGTGTGTGTGTGTGTGTGTGTGTGTGTGTGTGTGTGTGTGTGTGTGTGTGTGTGTGTGTGTGTGGGGGGGGGGGGGGGGGGGGGGGAGGTAGAGTTGGGGGGTGGTGGAGGTGGAGAGGAGAGGGGGGGGAGGTGCTGCTGCTTTAAAAGATAACAGAGCAGGACGGACTTCCCAGGGCGAAACACGCCGTCTGCTACATCCATTAGGAGAGAGAGAAGAAAACACAGCAGCCGCTCCGGGGCCCATTGTGGGCCCAGAGCAGACCTGGCAGCCTATCAGTGCTGAGATATGGCTGCATAAGGAATCGGCTGTAAATGTGTTTATTTTCCGTGTTTGCCTCGCGATGACATCATGTGAACGTAGCGGCCTCGCATTCTTATTATTATCGTGACGATATATTTTGTTTTTGCTTTAACGGAGGCCGAACCTGTGCGTTAAAATTCAGTGGAACTGATGATGATTATAAAATATATTGTTTAAGTGATTAAAAAAATAATATGAATGTGTTTAAATTAAGTTTTTTTTTTATGTAAAAAGTGTAGCTAATCCGGATATTGGTAATTTTCATGAGCAGATTATTTATATTTTATTTTTTTGTAAATATATCAACACTGTAAATTTATGTTTTGCATAATTTAGAACTTTAAAAATGAACAACAATAAAAACATGAAAATTTGTATTTTTTTTTTTTAAATATTGCGAAAATGCTAAATACAATATTAAAAAAAACTGTACTGCGACCGTTTACATTTCTCACCGTTTCTATATTATTTGACTCCAAAGAGACGATGTTGGACTTTAATTCATAGAGATAATAAAGAAATGATGCTTTTGTTTCATAAAAAAGTACAGTGTTCTATTTTAAGGAGGCCTGCAGAGATCTATTTTAAGTGCTCCGACAAATGAAAGTCTATTAGAGATTATGAATTATTTTACATCTTTACAAAACATTTCGATCAAATCAACCTTCCCCACGTCTGCCAGCCCTTCCGTCTCCGCTCCGCTGATTTATTTTCCCCTCTAAAATGAACGATGGAGCGCTTCGCAAAGAAGCTCCTTCCTCTCTTGTCTCCTGGCTGCGGGCCAGACGTTTCACTTGACAGGCGCTGTTGATGAATGTGCAAGACGTCTCCTTCATCATCGGCGCAAACCTCGCAAATCACCGCTGAGTGCGTAAACTCAACATCTTGACTGACCCCAGGCCTCCGCGGGCTATCGCTGCAGGTTGGAGGAAGGAAAAAAAAAAAAAAAAGCATCACTCAGGTTTTACCTGTCTTGGGCGGGTTCCTCTTCACCTTCATCCAGTCGAACGTCTGCCCCTGGCCGGCCTGCTGGCCCTCGTCGCAGCCTCGCTCTCGGTCCTGCGGCACCGGCAGCTCTCCGTAGCCGCCGCTGCTCGGGAGGCCCAGGTAGCCCGCTGCGTCCACACCCCCGCCGAGCTGCTGCGGGTATTGCGAGCCGGCCAGAGCGCCTTGAGGCCCGCAGTAGGCCCCGGCCAGCGCCCCGTAGCTGGGACCGACTGTATGGGACTGGTTGGGGAAGGTTGATTGATGATAGTAGGCTGATTGCACCGGCTCCTCCATGAAATACTGGGAGTGAGCCGTGCTCGCAGGCCCCGTCGCGGCTGCGTACTCCGAGTTCCTGGCGCACGCCTGCCCGGCGTAGGACCCGGTGTTGCCTCCGCTGCCGTTATTATAAGGAGATAATGTCCCGCCTTGTAAACTCTGCGTGTGATGAACATGATGATGGTGATGATAGGCGGTGTGTTGCTGCTGCTGCTCGTGAAGGTGATGATGCTGTTGTTGATGCTGCTGCTGCTGCTGCTGCTGCTGCTGCTGACTCCCCTCTGCGGCCCCGTGCGCTCCCTCATCCCCAGTACCGGCATACAGCCTCCCGTCCCCGCTGAAAGCTGCTCCCACGCCGCCGCTGTTGTCGCTCCTGGTCCCGTTGACGACCGCAGCGGCCCCGGTTTGCTCTGTCGTGTGAAAGGCGCCCGCGCTCACCGGGAAGCCCTGATGCTGGTCGACGGCGTGATGGTGGTGGTGGTGGTACCCGGACAGAGGCACCGAGTACGCTCCGGTGCCGCCTCGGTTGCAGATGGTGTATTCCACGAAGGAGTTCATGTCGGTGCGGCTGCAAGCGAGCAGGGGAGACGGAGAGGCCCGCGGATCAAGTTCACACCACTCACCCCGGTTAGCGTGAGAGCACAGAATCACTCTTCCATGGGTTATTCCTCGCGTGACGTGAAAGATCGGATGATGAAGTCAAATTACAACGGAAAAAATGCAGAAAAAAACAAAAGGATCGCGTGATAAAAAACCGATACTATCGGAAAATAAAAGCAAAAGATGAGACTCGGCGCGGCGTCCGGCGAGGCTCTCCGCGGCCGTTTTGTTTGCGTGCGTAAACGGAAGGCCTCGTCCTGTCAAATGGCCCCCCCAGCTGAAAACCTGCGTGTTCCCGCAGCACAAAACACCGCGAGAAGACGGCACAGAGTGGAGTCACCTCCTGCGCAGGTTGCCCCCCTTTTCACCTTTTCTCCGCGACTCTCTTCCCACCCCGTCTGTTCCTCTTTTACCACTCACTTTTTTTTTTTTTTTACCCCCCACACACAGTTACCTCCACCGGTGGTCACATGGGTTGTCGTCACGTCGCCTTAGTGACCGGAGGCCACAAGTTTGTCCGACCGACGGTCACAGGGAGCAGAGGGGTGGGGGGGGGGAAACCTGCGTGTGTTGGGAAGGGGGTATGGGGGGGGGGGGGAGGGGAGGGTTTCGGTGACTCTCTTTCTCGCGCGCGCACATGGCTGCCTTTGACGCACGCGCCCCATCCATCACTCGCCGTGACATTAGCACGACAAAGAGACTTCAATCAAACGGTCCCCATCAATCTGATCGGAGCTCGGATGTGTCAGAGGCGCGGAGAATAAAAGAAGGAGCTGCGAGGCGGCCCGCTGCTGCCGCCGAGCACTCACACAAAACCCACAGCCTCGCTTTTTTTTACCGTGTTTGCAAATTGCGTCCCAACTGCGAAGCCCCTCCGACTTTTAGTCGTGTCTTTATCAAGCAAAATATGTTCAAGCCCCGAGCTCCCCTGCCGTGCATTGCTTGTAGTACAGTAGTCCGCTATGTGCCAAACATGACGGCCAATCTTCTGGCGGCTCGCTGCTGAAATGACTCACAAATGAAAGAATGACTTCTGCTTTTTAAGAAGTAATTGTTCATTTTCAACATCCAGATTGAATTTTATTACGGCACACCAACAAAGAATAAAGTCAATTTTACTCTGATAATTCTCCATTAGTTTATATTCAGTCAAATTCTTCTTCTCGTCCAAAACAATAGCAAGGCTTTGACATTTTTCCATTTTTTCTACAGTCATTAACATAATCCGAGACATTTATTTCAATAACTCTGGGCATCAATTGTAGGCCGACTGTGTGCTGCTGTATAATTGCCAGCATTTAAAAAAAAATAAAATAAAAAAAAGGCAAGAATTATTGGAGCAAGTAATTTATATTCCCATCAATTCCAAGTGAAAATGTACACTGATGGGAAAATTGAAGCGGGCAGAGATCAAGCTCCCTCTGCTTTCGCTGCACGAAACCGCAGGATTCTCACCGGGCTTGCTAAAGTAATCTAAAGGCTCACACTCTGTGTCTGGGCTTAGAGAACTGGCCTGGGAAAAATGGTCTTGGATCAGCGCCCACCCCTGATGTATGCTGCATATGGTTAACTTCACAGCAAGTGTTATTTATTACGGCGACAATAAAACACCGCTGCCAAAAAGGAACACGAGCGGGCCGGCCAGGGCTCAAGTTTAAATAGGCCGAGAGATGTTTAGCGGGATTATTGAGAGCACTTTACATGAAGCTAAAAATTAAACACTTAAATTCTCCTTGAAAGCTGAGCCGGGATGTCGGCCGGCGGTTTGAATGCGGGATGTCTTGTGATGAATGTCCGCCGCATATGGATGGCGTCATAATCCTGCTGTTAATCACGGTTTTCTCAATGCAATCGGCTAACAAGTTTGGTAGGTTATTGTGCTTTATTGGGAAGAAACAAACAAAAGCTTTCTGTGGTGAAGAAAGCAACTTTTAGTCTATTAAAAAAAAAAAAAAAAAAAGATCTTTCGACACTCTGGCACTTTTCGAGCTCAGCCAAAGAAACCCAAACCGGCTCTCAAATTACCCCAAGTCTGTGTTTTTGGAGCGATTTACTGGTTGGGGGAGGGGGGGGGGTGTACATTAAAAGAGCAAAGCTACGTGATCCAAACCAACGCTGCCTGGGCTGATATATGAACGCCTACAGTACCAGCTGCTCAGCGCTGATGCCTAACTCCATCGGTGCACCTCTGATTGTCCGACCGACTCCCTGACCTCCGGCGTAGGCCTCCGCCACGTCGTATAGACCCCTTTGCGAGCGACCGAGGCGCTCCTTCTCCCTCCTCGGTGCCGCTAAGCATCATTTTGCGGATTATCGAGCCGACCGTAACCTCGCTAGCGTGTTTTCCTCTCGGAGGTGAAGGTTCTGCTCTTATCCCTTTTATTGATCACAGAAGGGCGATTGTGCAGACTTTTGGGAATCGTTTTTTGGCTTTTCAGCAGTCGGATCAAAAGGGCCGCGGTTTGTTGGCTCGGGCGCGTGCATTTGTGTGTGTGTGTGTGTGTGTGTATGCTAATTGAATGAGTGAGCTGATCTGTTATAGAAATGAGGTTAAGGCAGACAGGAGGCCTTCTGCTCGGCCGAAGCGAGAGGACAGGAAGCGCAACACAATGCTCTCTGTGTGGAAATGAAGACCTGCCAGCGTGTACGTTCCGCTGTTTGCCGCCCTATTTTTAGACCGCCGTCTTATTAGCTCCTTCCTAAGGAGCAAAAGCCAGTCGCACGAGTGAGGCTAAATGTTTTGCCGGCGACGTCTAGCAGTTTCGCACACCTCCTCATTACCGATTAACCCTCCCCTGCTAGCAAAGCCGTCGTCCGCTCTTCCCACCACCCCGCGCCCCACCCTCCAGGAATCTTGTGAAGGGGCCCTGACAGCGGACGCGCCGCCGTCCCCGCCGCCAGGACGCGATGGGGACGAGTGCCGTGGGCGTGGGACAAGGAGGGAGGTTAATGATCGGCGAGGGGGCTGAAAGGGGAGAGACGGGGAGCGAGTGGGCAGCGACACGGCAGGGACAGGCCCGCGACAAGACCAAGAAGATTAAATGGCGCCCACGCGGCTGTCTGAGAGGCCGGTGGGGGGGGGGGGGGCGGTGGGGGGGCTGGCGGTGGTGGGCAGCCTCAAAGGTTATCAGTCCAGGGCGGCAAAACTTTTTCTAATTAAGCGGATAATGCACTTCAAGACGCCTTGGTGCACCCTCACCCCCATCAGTCGACTAAGGTGGTAATAAAGAAAAGAGCCACAGGTTTTAGGGGCATCTGGCTGGTGAGTTTTGATGTTTCTGTTTGTGGGCATACAGGAAAAAAATAAAAATCTTCACACAAATCAAATTCAATTGGCACCAGCAGATCCTGGTCCAGATTTTTTTTTTGATGGTTTTCTTCCTCAGTGGTGAAGGCCATCCCTTCTCTTCATCAGTCAACAGGCAGTGGGGGACATGGTGACTTGCTGGCATGACGCAGAAGCCTGTGTGCTCACACTGACGCAGCGTCTGTGTCTCTGCAAGTATTTGGTGTGGGTCTTGATGCCTCAACATGTCACTGCATTCAGTTTGTGCCATCTGTGTTAGGAAAATGTATTTCTTTGTATTTCCTACACAATAACTGTTTTTGGTCGTTACAACATCCCTGACACTTTTTCAATCATTGCTTTGCAACCAGCAAGGCAAGCGTTCGTATGACTTGGCTGTAACATTTCAATCATGCCAGTATGTGCGGCGTGTGGGCGTCTGCATTTAATTTCACGATCCAACAGCAGCGACAAGTTGTGATTTTCCCATTAGGCATTTTTTAAGGCCCTCAAACCATTTCAGTAACCACAGTCGACTCGGTTCCCATCTTGTGTCCCCTGAAATCCACACCAAACTCCACTCCGACCCACCGGAGGGCAGTAATGACCATAGCACATGCCAGTCATTAAAACTCCAACTCCAAAAGGAGTGTTTCGGTCTCTTGTTTGTTTATCGTCGCCCAAATTTGTAGGATAGCAGCTTTTCATTTCGTTCGTGGCTAGTAGCTAAAGCTAAAGCTAAACTAGTAGCTAAATCTGAGGGTTTTTTTGATAGAACTTTAGTCCCCTGCGCTGAAGTCAAAACATTGCTATGATAGTAAATAAAATGTTAGTTAACCAGACCTGCTGTCTGTTCATGTTGAATTTGCACGCATTTCCTTCTAGAGGGCGCCAACCTGCAGCAATCTCCAGGAGGCGCTGCAATGGTGACAATCGGAGCGAAAGAAAAGTTAACCGTAAACTCTTACGCAGTAGCGAGCAGACAAAGAGCTTTATTGGCAGCACAGTGGAGACACTTTGTTTTAATACTGTCTCCTTCGTCGGTCTAGACTCTTCTATTATTTCTAATGGGATTAAAATGTCACTTATTACTGCGTCGGACGCTGAAAGGCAGGGCTTGTGTTTCACGAGCCACTTGGAAACGTCTGAGAAGTTGACGAGTGCGTTGCACACGGCCCGGAGAGATGAAACTTTTAGGTGACACTTTTATCATAGGCTCATGTTTTTAGTAGTGTGTAAAGCGTGCGTCCACATTTTTGTTAATCATTCTTAAAGGATCGTTCCTCGATCAGTATGCACTACTCGGTGATTCCTAAACAGTTACGCACGCGTTACGTGAGCATGGGCCGATTGTGTATTCGTATACAAATCAAGTAACAAAAACATTTATTACCGCCCAAAGTAGGCACTTGTATTTGCTGTGTTTTTATACACAACAGTAGGTGCCACTGCTCACTGGCTGTCGCGACTACTGTGATAAACTCATCCTACTGCTGTGCCCATAATTAAATCCTGATTACTTTTGCCCACAGTCACCACATTATCATTCACAGACGTCTAGACAGTAAATAGAAAATGATTTTTTTTTCTATTATTATTTCAAAGCACACGCTTGTTAGTTTGCTATTTCCATATTGGAGGAATGCTGTTGATTTTCCTTTCAGCACACTGACCCCTTTAGACCGTCGCCGTAGATGATATCAGCCAATAAAGGCACAAAACCCGACATAAGCCGCTCCTGATGCTGTGTGAACTGGCCGGTCACGTCGCCTCCAGTTCAGCAAACATCTCTTCAGTCCTTCTGCTTTTTGTTTAATACAAAAAAAAAAAAGACATGGCGTAAATAGTTTCAAAAAAGTCAAATTTCAGCGGCGACTGGGACAGCGCCTTTTAATTTGCCTGCTTTAGATTAAATAGTGTCGCGCTGCAGATAACGAGGGTGCATCAGTCTGCGCCTGTTGTTGAAATACAACATGCCGTAAAATAGATATGCTTATCAGCACCTGTTTTGATTTATTTATCTAATACATTGTGTACTACTTTCTCGCCGGCAGTTGGTTCTGGTGGCTGATGTACTTGGGGAGAATAAAACCAGTCGACGCGGCAGAAAAACTCAAACGGCTCAGAATTGCGACTCTCCATCGACGTTGCGACTGTTTGACTCGGTTGAGAGAGCGCAGCGCACTTCGCTGAATGAAACACCTTTGAATGTGTGTCCTGGAAGACTTTGGGTGACACTGTAGGATTCCAACGTTGTCATTCGTGCAGGACGAAGTTGTTTTTTTTCTCATCCCCACACACTTTCTCAATTACCACTGTTCAGTTGAAAGAGTCTCACCACCGAAGTCACTTAGGAGTACAAAGCCACGCCCCATTTTTAAAGACCTAGTGTGGAATATTACATTGGATTTTTACATTGGCAAAAGCTCAACGTCATGCCCATGAATACATTAATACAAATGTATAAACGCAGTGCAGGTTTTCCTGCCCTTAGAATGGCTCTCATATAGAAATATACATCTTGCACTGCCATTATTTAAGGAAGCTGACCTGACGGTGTGTTTCGTATTGAGGGCACCCTAACTTTTATTCTACTCCAAGTATCCAAGCCAAATTTACACACTGGACCTTTAAATTTTTTAAATTTTTTTCTACACATTACTTTACGACAACATGCACAGACTGTCAGTGCGACTGAGTTCGACGTGACCGTTTGTCGTGGCAATCTGGCCTCGCCGTCCTTGTCCAGTCTGTCGGGTGACCTGTTGGGACTGTGGCTGAAAGATAGCAGACCTTCGAAAGGCCCAGTTGGGAAAAGACTCAGCGGGAAGCACATCAGGGGAGATGAATGAAAAATGTCTTCGAACTGTGCCAAGAAAGAATAGAAATACAAGAATAAAATCTTCGGTGCAAATCAAAACTTTAATCAAACATTGTTTTTCTCTTTTCTGATACGTATATTTGATCCCCACCAGGCAGATTGTTCCCAGTACGGAGGCTCCGGCTGTGCCCCGTCACTGACACTGGGCCAGTGGACAGCTGTCCCACCGACTGACCCCCCCCCCCCCCCCCCCTCGGAGGCATGGTTGCATTTACATTACAGTAACTTCACAAAGACCAGCCTCCTGTTGTTTGGCTGCCGGCTGATGAGTCGCTTGTTGTCCCACTCGCTTGTTCTTTGCGTTTGCAACGCTTGGCTTTGGGGGATTAGTTGCCACAAACTCCCGACAGAGGGCCGAACCCTTTTCAGTCGGAGGCGCAGCTGCATCCGATCAAGCGTTATCGTTTATCCCGAGAGCGGCGAAGGAGACGTCCGGGTGAAATATGAAATGAACAGATGATTAATCTTGCGGATGATTTAGCGGAACATAGGGGGTGGGGGGGGCAGCGCGTCCGTGTTCTCCATCTCACGGGGATTCTTGACAGGCTGACCTTCATACCTCCCGTCGGGTCGCGACCCCAAGTTGGCTCTGCCTGGTTTCTGTCTTGTCTCAAGTCAAGAGGGGGAATTTTCTTTTTCTTTTTTTTTTCTTTCTGTCTTTCTTTCTTTTTTATTTTTTATTTTTTTGGTCTTGAAAGCCAGCCACACCTCAGACTATCTGTTTCTGTTTTTAACCATTTGGGTCCGCATAGTTTGGGTGTCCATCCAGGATATTCTACAGACGCGGAACAAGATTTAAGGAGAAGCGAGGTCGGAAGGGCGAGAAAAACAAGCTCAGGCTGATCGGGGCGGATAAATCATCTCCTCTATCCTTTTTTTTTTTTTTTGCCTCTTTTCTTTTTTTTTCTCCCCCTCTCCTCGTGTCTCCATGGACAGTGCCATCAGACAGGTCAAATGACTCCAGAAACCAGGAAGTTGCACGCTCCGAGGTTCCTGGAAAAAGTGTCGGCACATGTGTGCGCGTGATATGAAGGGCTTTTTGGAAATGGTGAAAGATGATACAGGAGAGAAAGTGGAGGAGTGGCATCGACGGCGTGATGGGGGGAGGAGGGGGGGAGGGTGTTGTGTGCGTCGTGCGTCCTGACTGAAGAACATCGCTGCATTAGCCCCTGAAACCCGAACCCACAGATGCACAGACGCACGACGGCATTTATTAATAACATCCAGACGCAACTCAGCTGGTTGGAAAAGCAATAATGGGAGCCGGGCGCAGACTCAACTTGTTGTTGTTGTTTTTTATTATTTGATCAGGGCTTTTAATGCTGCCAGTTGTGAGAATGAATCAAGTCGCGAAGCTAAGCTAAAAGCAGCCGGGCCAACATTCGAGCGTACTGTTCTCGTACCAAATTACTGTCTGCCCAACGGGACGAATCAGACTGTGGAAAGTGGCTGTGCCCACCTCATGTTGCAAATGACACGGTCACATAGACAGTGTCTTTTGGAAAGGTGCAAATGAGTTTTGCAGAAAGCAGATACAAAGTAAGATGCAAGTTTAAATAAAAAAACACGCTTTTGCTTTCAACCTTAAAGACTATTCTCGCAGTACATTTTGGTCTTGTTGGTGTGTACTGTATGAGTTCTATTATTTCAAATACGCTCAATATTCAATTCGTTAAAGACCAGGTAGAATACGTAGGCAGCATCACAAACGGAAGCATCTGGCTTTTGACCGACAGAATGCACAAGATTCGTCCAGAAGTTCCGGTAAATTAAACCTCTAGGTGTCGGATAAAGAACTGGTGATCATGCAACCAGTGGCATTACCACGACACTGTCGCAGCCGCGGCTTTTTAGTATATTACTGGCGATTAAATCCAATAAGACGGCTCAATTTAGGGCGCAAAGTTGAGTCTCTTTTTCATCTTGAACAGTGCGAGGATCCAGTGAAGAGTAAGAGGAGAAGAGGCCAATTGGAGCTTTTCTCAGTGGCCTGCTGCTATCAGCCGTCTCTGATAAGACGCGTCAGCTCGGACGCTTATCTGCACAACACATTTACACCCAGACTGGGCCATCGGAGAAGTGCTGCAAAAAGGAGCGTTTGAGTCCAAGAGCACTTCGGTATTTGTCCCAGCGTCCACAGCTCAAGTTTGCTTTTCCTCAATCTGGCAATGAGGTACCAAGATAGCTCATGCATAAAGTTGTTATATTTGCATTAATACATTGAAGGCCCAAGGGTTGACATTTACAGTGGAGTACTGGGCTACAATAAAGTAGGAAATCTGTTTGTGTGTTTTATTTAGTCAAAATCCTAATGAATGGATAATTGTTGTACTTTCAATCGCATTGCTATTAATCATTATTAAGTGTTTACATAAAGAGCAAACCCATTTGAAGGCCACATTGTCTGAATATTCTTCTGTAGCACATTATATGGAGTAGGCTTAGGATTTCTCACAGCTTGCTTGAATAAAAAGATGTACAACCTAGTTTAGCCTCAGAAATCTAACATTAAACCATTTTAAGTTAAGAGATTTTTTGTTGTTGTTTTTTTCATGGCTGAAGCAAGCAGGATAGCATAGCAAGAAGCACAATGGTATACCTTTTGGTTTGCGTTTCTTTTCACCACGATTTCTTTCCTTACTGTTCGTTTTGATTGCCACAGTCTCCTACATATACTTCGAAAAATATATTGATAAAGCCATCATAATGGTGACGTCATTTCCACCACGTCTGCGTTTTTTGTGTTTCAAAGCGAGTCGCAGAAGATCGCGTCGAGACTTCTCCCACAGACTTTGAACTGGCGGACAGTTTTCTTGGAGCTGACACCCAGTGGTGGGAATGATGAACTGCAGCTTGTGGCTCAGTGGTTCAGGTCTTTGACCTTTGACTGGAGGAATTAGCTGGAGCTTCCATCTAGTGACTATTTTTGCTGGACTGTTTTTAGTTGCCTGGTTGTTCTTAAGTTGGCTGGTTATGCCGCTTCAAGGTGATTTGTTTTTCATCCGAATTGATTTTTTTTTTTTTAAATATTATTTGGATTTGGATTGCAGTATAATGTTCTCAGTACCTTATTTCAAATTCTTCGCAGAACAAAAAAAAATTGAGCCCCTTTCCACTTGTTGAACTGCATCAATTCAGTAGCATATCATTAGCATTTCCTTGTTTTGACTTTATTTATGTGTTTTGGTGTGCAAAGAAATGTCTTTTGTCTTGTCTTTTTGTGACTTGTGGATGAAGAGTGCATGAGAGTTATCACTTGGTAATAAAAAACAGGTTGCTAGAGAGCAGCGTGTGCTCGCCACTCGGCAGTTATTTGCTGGCTGTTAATTGGTGCGGCTGGATTGACTGACAATTGTCTCGGTCGGTCCCTTGGCAAATACCTTTAATTCCTGTGGAATGGCACTTTATTGACCCATTTAAAGGGACAGCAAGGACGGACGGACGGACGGACACACACACACACACACACACACAAATGCAAAGCAATCTGTGTTTGTACTATTCTCCCAAGACTTCTACCTGATGGCTCAATACACACACACACACACACACACACACACACACACACACACACACACACACACACACACACACACCCCAATGCTGCGTATTGATGCTGTCTTCACAGTTGGAAACATTGATTAAATGCTGTTGACTTGCCAGCGAAATGAAGATAGCTTAGCTCAGTGGATGCTAATAAACGCACAAAGTGTACAACGTTTAGGAATGGGCTGCTCTTACTCACTGTGTGTGTGTGTGTGTGTGAGAGAGAGATGCACTGACGCAGCATGGACACGGGTGACCCGTGACTGGCTGTTTTTACAGCCACGACCCCTCCCAGTCCTTCATTATTCGCTCTTTAAACATGATCTTCCTCACAGCGGGCGGCCATTTTGGGAAGAGGGGGGTCAAGGAGCGGGCAGAGGCACGGTGACAAATTGTTCAGGGCCCGAAACACCTGTAACAAATCAGCTCTGTAGACCGCCGTAGCGACTGATTGGAGCAGATTAATGTTATTGCTATTGTGGCACCAGTAATTTAAAGGTCAAAGGGGGGGAATTGTTGCTACTGTACTCTTTTTTTTAATAACTCGGCCACAAAAGGCAAATAAAGTAAATGGATAGACATTAATGCTACTTGGGGGGCTCTCAACAGATATTCCCATATTGCGCATATTATTTTTAATCAGCGTTGCAGCACTATTTTTCTTTTGTCTCGATTCATGTTGTGTTGGGAAATCAACATAAATGGCCGCCAGCTGTGAGGTTGGCTCAGAACTTTTTTTCATTATCATTGTCGCAAGTTATTCAATGCAGCCAAATATTGAACGAGGTAAAAGTGAATTTTGATTGGACCTGCTGCTTTTGACGACGGCCTTGCATGACTAAAGGTCAAAGTTAGATCAGGAAAATGTAAACATATCTGCAAAATATATAATTATCTTATATATAAGATATATGTGTGTGTATATATATATACACGCACATACATACGTGTGTGTATATGTATGTATATATTTATGTATATGTGTATGTATATATGTATCTATATGTGTGTGTGTGTGTGTGTGTGTGTGTATATATATGTATATATGTGTGTATATATATGTGTGTATATATATATATATATGTGTATATGTATATATGTGTGTGTATATATGTGTATATGTATATATGTGTGTATATATGTATATATGTGTATATGTATATATGTGTGTATATATATGTGTATATGTGCGTATATATGTGTATATGTATATATGTGTATATGTATATATGTATATATATGTGTGTATGTATATATATATATGTATGTATATATATATGTATATGTATATGTATGTATATATATGTGTATATGTATATGTATGTATATATATGTATATATGTATATGTATGTGTGTATATATATGTGTATATATATGTGTATATATATGTGTATGTATAAATATATATATGTATATATATATATATGTATATATATATATATATATATATATATATATATATATATATATACACGTATATATATATACACGTATGTATGTATATATATATATGTATATATATATATATATATATATATATATATATACACGTATATATATATACACGTATGTATGTATATATATATATGTATATATATATATATATATATATACACACACACACACACACACATACGTGTATATATGTATATGTGTATATATATGTGTGTATATGATGTGTATGTATGTGTGTATTTATATACATATACATATATTACCTTTGGGACTGTTAAATTGCATATTTGGCTTCCACACAAACTCACACAAACACAGAAAGGCTGTCTCCTTTAACACTTCATAGCTGCCAGCTCTTTCTTTCTTTAAATGAACAGGTTTTACAAGATATCACTTTACAAAAACTACCACGGAGTGACATCTTTCGTCTATCCCAGCACTCACAGGCTGTAACATGTGTCAGTGGCGGCTCTGTCTGTCTGTCTGTGTCTGTGCGAGG
This sequence comes from Nelusetta ayraudi, assembly GCF_046127955.1. Lineage (NCBI taxonomy): Eukaryota > Metazoa > Chordata > Actinopteri > Tetraodontiformes > Monacanthidae > Nelusetta > Nelusetta ayraudi. The sequence goes on along the minus strand of NW_027466066.1, from coordinate 686,741 downwards.
CTAAAGTTTCCTCTCAACGCCCCTGGGTGAGAAAAACCCACGGCTCACACGTTTCCCCTGCGCCCCCCCCCCGCTACTAAGTAGGCGATCTATCTTGGCCCGAGTTATGCAATATCACACGCACGTGCACGCACGCACGTCCAGGCAGAAATCATAACAGCGACGGTGACGGCGATGCGAAAGATAAAGGAGCAGTCCGCCGCGTATTGCCGCGTGGCGGCAGGTCGACAGGCGGTGACAGCCAGGAGAGAGAGATTACTGGGACACGCACGCACACACAATCTCTGCATGAGCGCGCACACACGCACACTCCACACGGAGACACGCGGAAGGTGAGATATGTCTCCCCGGCGCGCGGACGTACTCTTCTGTAATCTCTCTGTTTTACAAGATACACTTGAACAGATTGTTACAGGACAGCCAAAGACAAAGAATGTTGCAGTTTTACGCTGTGAATCCAAGTCACATTGGCTTTTCTTTGTAGGCTTGCTTCTATATTTCAAGTACTGTCGCTCTGTGATTCTCAATACACCTGCAGTTCGATAGCTTTTTTTTTTTATTATTCAAAGCTAATATTTAAATCCAGCCCTTTGCTTTGAGAGATGAGCAAATCGGTGTATTACACAGAGCACACGACTAACATTTGGCTCGACTGTGTCGAGATGAGCTTGGAACAGCTAGGTGCGTTATGTAATGAAAATAAATCCCTGAGATTTGGCTTCTTCTGTTTGGTTCTTTTGAACCGAAAGTGCCAAACTCGGGCTTGAACGCTGTTCCTTTAGGTTCATTGTCGGTATCTGGGGTTAGCGGAGATCCCCAAGGGCTTGTACTTAGAACACAGCTTTTCTTTCCGGTAATCAATTTCACAATAAAAGCACACATGTGCCTGTGTTTACTGATTTCTATTCTAGTATTTTGGGTTATCCCACAGGGCAATTGGAATAACGATGGGGAATGACCCACTCGGCGTATACAGTGAAAGGGAGGGAGGCCACAAAGGAGAGCAGTATTGAATATGCGTACTATTCTTCAGTCTTTGTGTTAAGCATTTTCTTCTTTGTCAGGCTTCTATTCTCAGAATTTTTTGAAAAACACAATTCCTCCCCTGTGAGCTACTCTGAGAAACTCAAGCCACTTGCCCACACGTCAGATGGGGTTTTTGTCTGAGTACAGTATTTATTTGCGACGTCCTTACCGCACAAAGAAACGCTGTCAGCCACGCAAAGCACTGGATTTGATTACAGTGGGCTAGTCGGATGCTGCGTGCTCTGTCACAGATACAATAGACATCAGTAGGTCCGAATGAATTCGGGGGCGGCGGCGACGGCTGTTTGCGGTTATTCCGAAAATTAGAGAACGCCACTGGGAGTTTCGGCCTCCTCGGTCTGAATTTGGACTTTAAGGATTGTGTTGCTTTCAGATGGACTCTACGTCTCTACAGACGTCAAGCCCACCAGTCACGATGCAGTTGTGTGGCTCTAAAAAAAAAAGAAAAAAAAAAGAATCTGTGGTAGAAAATGAATGTTGTAATTTTTTTTTCTCATATTACTTTTTCCTTCTCTATAAAGCGTAACTAAACCTTAGCTTGATCTTTACACAGCTTGAGTGTAAATAACTGTTGCCGGATTGATATAATTGATATAATTGAGATGTACAAAGGGTTCAATGTTATGTAACACTGATTGCAATGTATCGATTTTACACACATCTAATAACAGACACGACTGCCGGAAGCAAAAATAATGATGCAACATGCTTCTAAAAGTAGTAATAATAAGTGAGTGTCTTTTAATATATACACAAAAATTATTATTATTATTATTATTATTATTATTAGCATTATTATTATTAGCATTATTATTATTATTAGCATTATTAGCATTATTAGCATTGAGAGTTCAGTCCCTAACCTGATAGTACAACCCTAAGTAGTACATAGAAAATCTGCCCACAACCTCAGAAATTCTCCCAGACACGCACACAGACTCCCACTTGTGCACACCCACACACACTGAGCCTCCCTCTCCCCCGTCCGCAGCGCGCGCGCGCACGCACGCACACACGCACGCCTGTCACACGGAGCTAGTCATCCTGTAATGGCTGCCACTGCTCATTGTTCACATCCTGCTTTGTCTTGAGCGCCATTTTGACTCTGTCGGAGGAGGAGGAGGAGGAGGAGGGGGAGGAGCTAGTTAGCCTCGGAGCCAAACACACTCATGGCAGAAGGCTAGCCAGGCTAACCGTGGCTCCACTCCACATCTGCTGTGACATCTTAACATTGTTACAGAATGTGCAGTGCCAAGCTATAGCACTACACCCGCTGCCCTCACTAGTCACAGGCCCTGACTAGGCGACATTTACTGCCGCTAAAAGAGACACGCTCTGCTAAACGTTAGCTTTTCCAGACCCAAGTCAACGTGCAGCTCGAAAAAAGATGGCACGATCTTGATTTATCCCACCCCTCCCCATCCCCCGCCTGCCTTTCTGTCCGTTCTGGAAACAAATAGCTTTCACTGTCGAAGTCATATCTGTAGGGTTATCTCTATGTAAACACTGGAGCAGAGCCATGCTGGGCCATACCAGGCTGAATCGGACCGTTAGAACGTGTGGGAAAAACTAGCTGGTGATGTGATCTGCACTGCCAAAATAAAAATGTGCCACAGTCGAATGAAGTATATTTTATAAAAATCACAGTCATTTAAAAAAATATAAGGATGAATATTTATATTTGATAAACCAGAAAAATAATGTGGTCTAAATTAATTCTTTTGATCGCTAATTGCACAAACCAAATGCATTATACTAAAAAAAAAAAAAAAAAGAAGAAAAGTTCGACCTTGTATAGAATTAATAAAAAATAATTTTCATAATAACACAAATTATCATAAATTAAATTTAAACTCTTGTACTACTTTCATAATTTGTGAAAATGCACTGAAGGGTATTTTCAACTATTAATGTCACACTGCATAATTAATTTAATTGTCCTTAAAATGCCGGTAAATTATTTTTGAATTTTCTAAATCTATCAAAAAAACGGGCCACAAAATAAAGGTTTGTTTTTTTATTTTTTTTATTCCACTATGAAAATATATGTACAATAAATAATTTGGATTTCTCACTATTGAAGAATCTCAATAAATAAACTAGGGTGTAAAACGCGGGTCTTCAGCAGGGCCTCTCCTCTCGCCTCGTTCAGAGAGAAAAAAACAGATTAATTCCTCGGTTTCAATCTTTTTTCTTTTCTTTTCTCCGCAGTCCCGCTATCTGCTCATACACACCCCGTGAACAGTTCCTGAGAAGTTATTATGGATCCATGAAGCTGCACCAGAAACAAATCCACACATGGTGTTACGGGGGGGAGTCGTAATTTTAAGATAAAAATATAAATTTCAAAATAAAATAAAATAAAGGCAAATACCTGAAATTTGGACAACGGACAAATCCACAACGTTTCCATCGTGGGAAGCAAAAAAAAAATTAATTTAATCTTATTCAAAAAAATAAAATAAAGAAAGCACGTCTCTCTTAAACTAGCCTACAACATAAACGCAGCAAGAAGACGAAAAATATAGAACGATTTTTTTTTTTTTTTTTTTTTTTTTTTAATTACTCAGGAATGTCGCCGAGAGGCCTAGCCTCGTCCGTCCCGTCCCCCCCCACTCAGCAATACACACAACAGGCTTCACGGGTTGCTTCGCAGTCGCCACGGGTTCCCCCCCCCCCCCCTCAGAAATTGAGGTGCTGCAGGTCTATGGTGCACAGCGTGCTCGTGAACAAGTCGAAGTCCTCCTCGGAGAAATCCACCGGGCTGTCCAGGGAGCTCTGCAGGCTGGGCGAGAGGCAGGCGTCCCCGGCGAAGAGAGCCAGGTCGGAGAGCGCGGAGGAGGAGGACGAGGTGGTGGAGGAGGAGGCGGTGGTGGTGGTGGAGGAGGAGGTGGGGATGATGGTGGTGGTGGGGTCCCTCTGCTCGGCGAACGACGAGGGGTCGTCGGCGTCGCCCAGCCGCAGCAGGCCGCTCTCCGTGGAGTTTGTGACGCGGTGGTGCTGCTGCTGCTGTTGGTGGTGGTGGTGGTGGTGGTGGCCACCGACCACGGCGTCCGAGGGGCCAGATGCCCCGAGCAGCGGTGGGCGTTCGGGGAGGCTCAATGGGCCTCCTCCTCCCTCCTCCTCCGGTGGTGTGGGCTGCGCATTGTCCCCGCTGTCACCGGCGTAGGCGGCCGAAGATGGATTGCCGCCGCCGGCCAGCTCGCCCTCCGACTCCGCCTCGCCTGTGCCGGATGCCTCCAGCGGCTGGCTGGAATACGGGGACGAGGCGTCCGCGCCTTCCAGAGGCTCGAACCCGCCCGGGTCGCCAGATTCGTGGCCTCCTCCCCCACCTCCGCTGCCGTCCCGGTGGTGCGTTGTCTGCCGCTTGTGTTTCATCCTCCGGTTCTGGAACCAAACTTTCACCTGGCGCTCGGTCAGGTCCAGCAGTGCTGCGATCTCCACCCGCCTGGGCCGGCACAGGTACTTGTTGAAGTGGAACTCCTTCTCCAGCTCCAGCAGCTGCGTGTTGGTGTAAGCGGTGCGCAGCCGACGGGACCCGGCGCCTCCGCCGTCCAGACCGGCCTGGCTCGGATCTGAAGCGGAAATTTTTAGGAAGGGAGAAAGGGAGAGAGAGAGAAAAAAAACACCCGGATGAATTACGAGGAGGGTTTGTTCAGTGAGACATTTTGATTTATTTTTGTTTTCCCCATTTAACGCCCGTCTGTAATCTCCTTCACCAGCGCCTTGTAAAACCTCTCCAGTTTTATTGCGCGGAAGATTTCCTGCCAAGAAATAAAGCGTCCGCGGCATCCAGCAGAAATCCCACCGGCTCTAATGTCTGCACGGAGAAAAACCCCATAAAACTCGAAAGCTCCCATTAAAAAAAATACTGTTTCAAATCGCACCAGCAGACAAAGCCAGCAATTTTAAAGCGCCGATTGATTTGTCGTTGTGGCATAAAAAAAAAAAGAAAAAGAAAGATAGTTCACTTTCAATTTTTTTTCACGGATAAGATAAATGTTCATTTCGTTTGAAGGCTTCCGAGTTTGCAAAGCCTTGTCGCAAGGCCGGCAGGCTGCGGCACGTGATGGCAGGCGTGAATGAAAAGAAAATAGTGGGGTGGTGGGGGGGTGGGTGGGAATAAACGCCTCGTGCATGTGAAGGAAATGTACAGGGGAAATGTGGGAATGTCGATGGGAAACGAACGTGTCAGGGACGTAACAGAAACTCTCAGCGGCTCCAGGCGTCGAGTCGGAGGAGCGACAGAGAGAGAGAGAGAGACAGTGAGAGAGAGAGAGAGAGCCAGCAGGGAGGAAATCAGGCGAGAAAGGTAGCGAAGGGAGCAGCTGGAGGTGGAAGGGCTGATGTGTGATGATAGGGAAAAGTAGAAATAAAAATATATATGAGAGGACTTTGTGTGTGCAAGTGTGTTGCCATGGTGCTGAGTTGGAGCAAGAGGGGGGTGGAGTGGGGTGGGGGTGGGGGGGTAGAAACAGGCCAAAATTTGAGAGAGAGAGAGAGAGAGAGAGAGAAAATGGAGATTGTGCGCAGTGTGCACCCTGTGTGGATGCGGTCGATCCAGCCCAAGCCCCCCCCCCCCCGCACATTTCTTCGTCTCTGCCTCCATCCAACATGGCTACCACTCTTGTGTTATGAATATATAATCCGAGGCGGAGGTGGGGGGTGGGGGGGTGATCAGGACCACAGCAGCAGCAAACTGAGAGAATGACACAAGCAGCAGCAGCTGCAATAATCTGCTGGGATTATTTGTTTAATAGTAAATCCAGCCTTTTCCTGGAGTACACAATTCCTCCCAGCAGGATGCAGTTTTGCATCTCGGGCGCATGCAAAACTTGACGCGATTATTGGCTCGAGCGGTCTTCCTTTTGACGAGGGAGATGCAAATGCAAATAAATAAAAATAAATAAATAAATAAATAAATAAATAAATAAAGGCGGCTTGCGGGTGCACGGCGGTGAGGAGGAGGAGGAGGAGGATGGCGATGTGCAAAGCCACTGCAGCATAATGCGGTGGTTCTGCGAGGCTTCCCTGTTGACACACACACACACACACACACACACACACGCGTAGGCAAATTCTGCACGGGGGAAGGTGGGGGGGGGGCGGAGGGGGGGTGGAGAAACGCATCGAAGACGAAGTGAGAAGAAGTGATGGAAAATGGCGTTGAAAGAAAGACAGTAAAATGAAAGCACCGGCCTGTCCCCCTCTCTCTCACACACACATACACACTCATGCACGCTTGCAAGCATCCCACTAATGCACCGACCTGTGGGCGACTCGATGGCCGTGCTTGGGTACCCAGAGGCGGTGGGCGACGGGGAGGACGAGGCGGAGCTGATGACGGCTCCCCCTCCGGCTCCTCCGCCGCCGGTGCCGGTGCCGCCGCCGCCGCCACCGCCGGGCTTGGTGCACTTCTTGGACGACTTCTTCTCCTTCATCCATGGGAACTCGGGGGCCGCCGCCGCCGCCCCCGCTGCAGCCGAGGGGGCCTGGCTGGGCGGACAGGGCTGCTGCGCGGCTCGATGCTGAGCCTGGATGCCATTGGCGACGGAGGTCCTCCGGTTGTGCTGGCTCCTCGCTGCCGGTCTCGGCTGGCTGGCTGCGCACGGGCTGAGGCTGGGGATGGTGTGCTCGAAGGGAGGCGGAATTACTGTCGACTCCTTGATTGATGAAGTTTGAAATGACTCCAGGACGGCGGGGAAGGACGTCAGGCACTCTGCTAGGGACGGCTGGCTGTTGATGAAACCGATCTCCCTCTCGAATTCAAAATTCATAGCTCCCTCAAAAAAGCGCTTTCAGCCCTCAAACGGCGGAGACCCTTGAATAATCCCTTCCCCAAAATAAAAAAAAAACACACATCCACGCACACACACATTCACACGCGCACACACACACACTCCCTCCTTTCTCTGTCTCTCTCACTCACACACACACACACACACACACAGCCCAGTGTGTGCAAAAAAAAAAAAAAAAAAATCAAACGTAAAGGGGGGGAGAGAGAAAGCCCAGGCATCCAGGTATTCCTGACCGCAGTGGCGTTAAATGCGGGCGGCTATATAATAATTGTGTATATTGGTGATATTACTAGCGTATGGGGACCTGGGTAGGCTAAACTGAAGAACTATGGGTCGAAATTGCAGCCAATTCCTGGTCACGTGAGCCCAAGCCCACCAATGGGCGAGGGCGGCCCTGGTGGTGGCGGCTGTGGTGGGAAGGAAGCGGCGTTATTATTTTTTTTTTCTCTCGCTCCCAACCGAAAGCTGTGGCGAACGGGGGTCTTCGGCGGAGGATGGCTGCCATTGTTTTGCTCCTTACGGGGGGTAAAAAATCTGGGGGAGTGGGAGACACACACACAGACACACAAAAAGAAACGAGCTCCTGGTCGCCATGTGCGCAGTGTGGGCGGCTGAGATTTTTTTTTTTCGCATTTTACGCACAAACAATGGAGCATCTCTCGGTGCTCTGGTGGGTGATGTAATGACGGTGAACGCTGTAGCACCGTTTACAATATGGCTTCCCCCCCTCCTCCCTCCCTTTCTCCGGCTACAGGGTGGAAACAACGGGGTTGTGTGTTTTTTTGTTTTTTTTGTTTTGTTTTTTTACGACACTCAGCGCATTAGTCTTATAAAGTGTGACAGAAAGCAGAGGGGGGAGAAAAGGGCCAAACGCAGAGCTTAGGAGAGGTTTTTTTTGTATATCTATCCTGCTTCTTACATATAGCTCAGGGGGAGAGGGAGAGGAGATGGTAGATTTGAGCACTGAGTGCAGTGGAGGCAGACAGGGACAGAGCCCCGCTGTGGCGTAAGTGCACGTTTTTATTTTTGCATTCGGGACGCCGTTTGCGCAATTTTTTTTAATCCCCACCTCTAACCAATAGCTTCAGCTATAAAACGTAAACTTCCACCACCCTCCTCTTCCACGTCCTCGTCCTCCTCTGCAGCCGCTTGCAGAATTCTTCAGCTGCCACTCCGACGGTGATGCATGCGTGTTCACAAAAAAAAGGAGAGAGAGAGAGAGAGAAGAAATGTTCTGGATGTTTACGTAGAGGGCTCGAGCTTCGGGGAGAGGGTTCACGCGGAGGTCGATGCTTGCTAAAAAAAAAAAATGGAGGGGAGAGCGCGTGACTCTTGCTCTCTCCAATACTAGAAATAATAATAACGTGGCGGCTCTATGGACGCTGACAGCGGGTTGAGGGCGCGCGCTGAGTGGGGCCTTCACACTCGGGTCGGCTCTCACGCTCAGTAAAAAGAAAAAAAAAATATATATATATATATATATATATATATATAATTAAATATCAGGAAGGAGTTTAGCAGAGGAGTGCCTATTTTAGGAAGAGGGCCCGCCGGAGTCCCCCTCTTTCTGTGTGTGTGTGTGAGTGGGAAAAAAAAAGAAGTGGTGATCAATCTTTCTCCGGCTGCAAAGAGCCTGACAGCAGCCCCTCTCGCACCATAAATAACAAGGCAACCTCCGGTCTTACTCTCCTCGGCGTCTCCGCTGCACTAGCTCACCAGCTACATATATTTCCTTCTCTTTTACGAACAGGAAAAAAAAAACCTCTCTCCCTTTTAGAATAAAATATAAACCAGCAGCAGAGAAATCGTTGCATTTTCCGCCCTCCCTTCCTCCCTCTCGTCTCGTCCCACTCGGTCTTTATTTTTTTTTTTTTCCCCCATTCCATTTGACTTCACGCCTCTGCCTCTGATAAAGAGGCAGGATTGTGTGTGAGTGTGTGTGTGTGTGTGTGTGTGTGTGTGTGTGTGTGTGTGGGAGTTCGGGGTGCCATTGAGCTCACTGAGGAACGCAGCCTGTGTGTAGGCCGAGGCTGCATAAACACACAAGAGCCAAACAGGGCGACACAAACCGCTGACTGGGCTCCTGCGCCACCGTCTCCTTATTCAGCTCCTACATTTTGTTTCCCTTTCAAGGTATAATCCCATATTTATATATATTTAAAAAAATATTTTAGCTAAATTGCACACGTCTTAATTGTGCTTTCTGGTGGAGAACGGCAGCCTTCTTAAAGCGTGGATTATTGATCGTTCGGTGCTGGGGATTTAATTTTATTTTGTTCGTCTCGGTAAACACTTTCATTCTCGTTCAATGTTTTTTTTTTGTGTGTTTTTGGATTTTTATTCTACGGCGTAATATTTAGATAGGTTGGTCTGCTTGTCTTTTGAATATGTTTTAATAGAATTATCTCAAATGTATTCTGAAAAATATATTTATAAATTTACTCAGATTAGTTATATTTGTTGGCATCATTATGAGTACAATTGTAATTTTATACGAATAAAAATGGTTTAATTTATTTCCCACTATTGACCAACTTACTATTTATTTAGTGTGGTTGCATTATTGCAAAGATGATATAAACATTGATAAGAAATAATGGAAAGGCTGTTTGTCATTTTTGTAATGTGAAACTGTGGGGCTACATCGGTTTTGTATGTCGATACTCGAATAGTTATTTTTGAAAATTCTAGAAACTATCCCGGTCATTATTGCTAAGTGTTACATAAGGATCTCGGTCCTCAGCTCAAACAGAAATACATGTGTTTCATCAGAAGCGGTTCTCCAGCGGGTTCGGAGCCGCGGTTTGCGCCTCTCCGCTTGCGTCCGGCTCACTTCAAAACTATTTCGGAGAAGTGACGACTCGACGAGGCCGCGAGAGCCGGTGCTCTACGTCTCTTTTTATTGGGCAATAAATTAGATCCAATCTCTGCTTATTGGTGTTTTTATTGTCTGTTAGTCCGGCGCTGATGTAAAAGGAAGCGCGGCCGTTATTTATGGTCGCCTGATTTATGTCCCTAAGTATTTTTTTTTTTTTTATGTTTGCTCTCAGGTCTCTTAGCAGGCGCGTGTGCAGAAGGAGAGGGAGAAAAAAAGAGTTGGTGACCACGTGATAGGGCCGAGCACATGCCTTGGGACTTTCCTTTTTTTTTTCCCCCCCTTCCACTTTTAGTCACGAACATCAACACAGGCTAACTGGGGACAGTGAAGCAGGCAGAGGGGAAACCCAGAGAGAAAACACCAAGCTGCAGGGGCCTGGATCTCTGCTGCTGCTGCTGCTGCTCTCCACTGCTGGCTTTGTGGCTGCTTCCGCGGCCGCAATTTGGGTCAAAGGTTATCCTCGGTTGGCTATCTGCTCCAAAACATTTTAGCCCTCGGCCGGAAGCGGCGCTAAACTTTGCGTTGCCGGGGTGAAAACAGGAACAGTCCGGTTAGAAACTTAGAAACTAAAAATACTGCTGATTTAATAAATAAATAAAAAAAGAATCCTGAGTTTGTACCAGACCAATACGCAAAACCAAATCAATAACAAGACGCCGGAACAGATTTTGGATCATCCAGAACCGCTCAACGTTTTCCAGAGATTCCAACACCACCACCAGATCTCTAGCTCGGTTTCTGCAGTTAGTTTAGTGAAATCACGATGAGCGTTTTGTGATTGTGACAAAACTTTTTTTGCCAAAACACTAAGTTTCGTAGTGATCTTTAACGCTTCTAATAAACAAAAGATGAAATAAAATAAAATAAAAATAACTCGCTTTCTAGATGCCAGTTTTCCTTTTCTCAACTGAGCAGCCAAAGGTTTGGGGGTCGTTACATTCGACCTTTGGCCCTCGCCACTACGACTTCACATCTGTCGGTGACTGTTACTGCCAGAGTGAGAGGTCATGTGGTGGGCGGTGTCGAGACCCTGCGACCGCCTGCACGATATGCGGTGCACGTGCACAGAGGCTTCAGCCGCCTTTGACAACTGGCCAATTCCACGGCACTTTGCACAGGCCACACGATCCAAATTTACACGCAACTAAATATACCGACTAGTTCTCCATATCATTTACAATAGCGCAGTAAAATCTCCAAAAGCTCATTCAGTGTGTTGTGTGTGAATTCTCGGACGTAACGTCTTTCTTGCTGCGGCCGGCAACGGGCTTTTGTTGGGTCACAGATTGTAAATGCGACTCGGCGGTTTGTCCCAGTTGCTGCTAGCTGTAGCCACGGCATATTGCTAAAGGACACATTATGGTACAAGCAGGGCTGTACCGATTAATCGACGAACAACATAAATTTGTTGACGCGGAAATTTAAGCTTACGTGCTCACTTATACCTGCAGTGCTGTACTGAGCACTGAGCGTGGCAGTGTCGCTCATTGTTTGCATTCCGCAAAGAACAGAGAGGAAGAACGCAACATATTTAACTGTGATAAACATTGCATATAACCGTTAAATCGTCAATTACGATACCCATGATATTTTACGTTGAAAAATATATCAACAATGTCACGGATAAAAGCTTTGTGTCATTATTTTTGATATATTTGCTTTATAAACATATGCTGTCAGAGTGCAACAGTATAACACAGGTGGGAATCTTTAAGCAAATGAGGTTAAACAGGAGTTCAAGATAAGTGGTGAAAATAAAGAGGATAATCGTGATGAATCGACTAATCGAAATCGAGAAATAATCGTTGGTTGCAGCCATGTTTGCAAGCAGGGGAGTGGCAAGCTCATTTTTCTTTGTGCTAACTGTTGGTAATCATGGTTCGCAAATGCTAGCTGCAGAGTTAGCTTCGTGTGCTAACCTTGCAACCGACAACCAGCCTCATTGTGGCTCGTTCCATGGAACAAAATCTGCTTAACGTCATGTTTCATCGCGCTTCACCCCTACAGAACGTCTTTGACTTCACATCTATGTTTAGTCTGGTTTGCTCCGTGAGTTTCGCCACCACTGGCAGCCAGCAGCGACTCCAGCGGTGTAATTTGTTTGTTTGCATGTTGCAGGTGCCGGCGTTGCGTGTTGGCATGTGACAGTCACGGCGCCACTCTGGCCTTTCGCCAATTAAGAGTCTAGATTGGTGGAAAGAACATTGACGACGGCTCTGAATAACATAACATTTTATTAAAGAATTGTTCGACAGACAACTCTCTCAACAGTGAAAGAAAAAGGAGCTACAAAGGACAAAAAAGGAACTTGTTTTTTTTCTCTCCAAAAAGACTCATTCTTCTTTTTCCCAGCTAATAGTTTGTCTAAATTTTCCGACTATGCGCGGACGGGTCTCTGATCCCCGTCCGTGCCTTTTTCCCTGTACAAGCCAAAACATTTATGTACAAGGGTCATTATAGGAACCGAAAAATCTACTTGTTTTTTTTTTTTTTCTAAAGTACAAGAACTAAAAAAAGAAAATGTAACTTCAGTACAATGGACAAGAAGAAACAACGCTGTTTTTTTCCCTTTCATAACAGGTAAATACTAAAAAAGTACAGTATTTTTTTCTCGATATAAATACATGAAGGATAAATAATAATAATACAAAACCGAAAGTCTTTTTTTTTTTTTTTTAAACTGGCTATAACAAATAAATATTTATATATGAATGTTCACTTTGAACACACATTGGCGAAAGACGCTTTGATTGGAGGGCCTTCCGTCTTCAAAATAAGATTTTATTATTATTTTTTTTTTCCTTTAACCATCAAAATGTAAACTCTAAGTGCAACAATGATGCCCAGATGTGAGAAGCGTTTGTGTGGATCTGCACTTTTGAAAAAAAAAAAAAACCAAAACAAGCAAAACCATCCAAACGGGTCTATTTCCAGAGCAGCAGCAGAGAGTTGGAGAGTCGTCGAGGTCAAGCTCACAAAACACAGCTTGTTTTCACCTTTGCCACACGGCACCGCCATGCAGCACTGTGTGCCGACCCAAACTCTCCCCTCGCTGACGGTTCTGACAAATAAACCCAGTGCTTTTTCTTCTTCTTCTTCTTCTTTTTTTTTTTTTTCAAAGAGTGAGATACACACTAGCTCCCAGACCTGGGACATGCATTTTTGTTCAAATATATACCCTGTATCCACGTTAAAAGTGAAGATATGTGAGAACAAAAAGAAAAACGAGAAAAATAAAAAAAGAGGACTTAAACGCATCGGTGTCCGCCGATGCAAGTGAACCCTTTTATAAAGTGAAAGAGAGAGAGAGCTGGAGAGATGATGGGGGAGAGGTAAAAAGAAATAAAAGGGGAGGGGGCAATGACTTACCCGGACGTAAATAAATAGTGTTCTCCGCTCTCTTGTTTTATTTACCCTGTGTCGATGATGTGCTAAAAATCATTAGAAATGTCTCTTCCGTGTCCCCTCGCGTGTTTGTGTTGGGAGGCGTCGGCGGTCGGCGTGACCTGGCCGCAGACGCGCCAACGGGCGTGGAAGCTAGCTTAGTATTTGTGTGTGTGTGCGTGTGTACTTGTGATGTGCGCATCTTCGTTCACATGTAGGAGCCAGTTCAGCTTTGAGCTCACAGCTTCTTCAAAAACCCTGTTCGAGCGACCGAGGTGTGTGTGTGTGTGTGTGTGTGTGTGTGTGTGTGTGTGTGTGTGTGTGTGTGTGTGTGTGTGTGTGTGTGTGTGTGTGTGTGTGTGGGAGGGGCCTAATGGAGGTTGGTAGGTGGGTGGAAAGGAGTCTGTGGCGGATTTGAGAGATGTAGCCTCCTTCAGAAGCCATGTGCTGCTGCCACAGATGGGAGACGGATGGATGGACGGAGGGGACGGAGGGTTAGTAGTGATTAGGTGTGGACAGACAGAGACGGGGTACGGCAGGAGGCGCAGGACTCGGCAAAGCAACGACCGTTCCGCTGGACTTTTTCTTTTCTGCCAGGAAGCTCCGACTATATATATATATCAGGCATGGGCAAACTACGGCCCGGGGGCCATATGCGGCCCCTGAAGCTTTTTAATCCGGCCTGCCGAACTTGATGAGATTACATTAACAGCAACGAAGTAATAAAATAGCTGTATTTCATAATTTTTCAGTGTTTTAAGAGTCATTTTAATAAAGAGCTAAAAACTGTGGGGCTTTTGTTCATGTTCAATTGACATTAACGCAATATCTTCCACATATCCCATCCACCTGCTCCTGCTCTGGCCCCTCGGCCCAATTTTTACAACCCACCGTGGCCCCACCAGTCCAAAAAGTTTGCCCAGCCCTGATACGTCTCTGCTCTCTGCGTCTCTCTTTGCCCCGCTGACGGAGAGGCGAGGCCTCCGCATCGCTCAGCCAGGCTGACAACAACATGTGCCGCCTGCAGGGGGGGAGGAGAGCGTCGTAAATCTAACCACCTCGTTAAGTGCCCATTAAAATCTCAACTATTTCATTTAGCGGGCGGGGAGGGCGCTTGGTATGTACGTACGTCTTAGGGGAGAGATTTTATGATCAAAGCGCATTTCTTCTTAACCTCGTTCTTGCTCCGAAAGCAGCTGTCTCGGTCTCGGCTAAGCTAAGCTAAGCTGAGCTAGCAAAAAATTTAGCCCAGATCGCTCTGGCTGCACTGAGCCCCCCCCAAAAAAACGAAATAAATGCGCGGTGCTCAGAGGAGCAGTGAAGATCGACGGAGTAGGAATTTATGATTATACAAATAATGAAATAATTTTATGAATTTAGCTTTTGCAAGCACATTTTTGCCAAAACACGCGCTGTCACGCTATTGCACTATTGACCCTGTTATACCGTACAGCTGCCGTTAAGACAAGTCCTGGGACATTCATTTGAAACGGGCCTATTGAGCGGACACCTCGGCCCCGAGTCTCCTCACTAAAGATGATGCTTCACTGCCCTCTTGGCTAAACTGCATGCTCCTCAAAAATTGGCGCTAATGATAAAGAGTTTTGAAATTTCTGCAGTTCAGAAGCAGTTCTAAGCGTAAAGTAAGCGGTTCAACACTGGTGGCCAAGCTTGGCACTGTGACGAGACTTTTTGCAATCGGTTCCTTTTTAGCGTCTCGGCATCTTTGTTGCTTCTTCTAGCCTTCTTGTTTGCAGCCTCGTTGCTTTCAGCACTTTCACAAGGCAGAGAAGCGGCTTTTTAATCTCTTGTTGTTGCCTAATGGATTCTTTTGGGTGGCGCGCGCGTGCAGTTTGGGTGCAGCCTCCACCGCTGGGCGGGAGGCGCGAGCATTTAGTTACTCCCAAATCTAATTACCGGCACTTTGGCGAGGACAACGCAGAGAGCCAAGGTGCTTAATCGGAGCTGATGGAGCTTTTCTTTTTTTTTTTTTTTGAATGGAGTCTTGCGGTCACATGACTCGAATCCAGAGGACGGCCTCGCCCCGTCTCGTCCTGCCTCCCCTGCCGTCCCGTTGCAGCAGTAGAGCCCCTCCCCCTGCCCCCTCCCACCCCCTCCCCCCGCGTTAGTCTGTTAGAGTCACATGGTGTCGACTTCTGTGTCGTCTTCGCGAACTCCGACTTTTTCCATTTCAATTTCTTTTTTTTTGTTCCAAACCTGCTACAGGTGAGTGAGCTTGGGTGCTTCCTGGATTCTGCCCTGAGTCGAGGTGTGGTGCGCCGACAGCTCGGTGTACGTGGGGTGCGTGGGGGGGTCGCAGGGCCCCGGCGGGCCCCCCCCTCCTCCCACCACGTGGTGCTGGTTGCCGGCTGACATGGGCCCCGCGCCGTTGTAGTCCATGGTCTGGTGGTGCGGCGGCGTGGGGCCCAGGTGGTTCAGCCCGTACATGGAGGGCCCCGAGCCGGCCATGGGCTCCACGTAGCCGCCCCCGCCGACGTACACCGGGCTGGCCTGCATGTTGTTGGGCGTCCCGTACCCGGCGTTGCCGGCCTGAACCAGGCCGTGGTGGCCGTGGGGGTCGCCGTAGTCTGGGTCCGGGGTGCCGTACTTCTGCTGCGGGGGGCAGCCCTTGACGGGGACGTTGGGGTAGGCAGTGGACATGGAGTAAGACACTCCCTGGTGGGGGGGCTTGCCGAAGGACGGCGGCGAGGGCACGTCGTAGCCGCCGCCCATGGGGTGCATGGAGTTGAGGAAGCTGGCCGAGGATTGCATGGTGAGCGGGGGCGAGCCGGTGGGCGAGGGCCCCCCGGAGCTGGAGCTGAGGCCCTTGGACTTCTGGTCCTTCTTGTACTTCATGCGGCGGTTCTGGAACCAGATCTTGATCTGGCGCTCGGACAGGTTGAGGAGGTTGGCCATCTCCACGCGCCGTGGCCGGCACAGGTAGCGGTTGAAGTGGAACTCCTTCTCCAGCTCCACCAGCTGGGCGCTGGTGTAGGCCGTGCGGGCCCGCTTGGAGGCGGCCGACGAGCCGCTGGTCGGGCTCTTCTCGCCGCTGCTGCCGCTCTCCGCTCCTCCTGAGGCTGACGGGGGGGAAAAAAGGGGGGACAGTTTAGAGCAGGGGTCACCAACAGGGGGCCCGGTGAGCACCAGGTAAACCCTCCCCCCCCCAAGAACCACGCAAGTCATTAGCAGGCGTCTAAAATGCGATTTTATCCAACCCTGTGAAGTCAGTAGCTATGGGCACATTTCTCCAATCCGATCTAAACCTTGGTTGATCGTAAATTCCAAATCCACCGTTTACATGGACACTAAATAAAATGATCTCATCGTGACGTGCGTATACATGCCCCAAGCGGCGTTGTCTAACTTTCCAGAAATAGCTGTAGAAGAAGAAGCTGTAGTTCCGCCTGTGTTGTAAAGAGGCCGTGTTGTCTGCACGTCCTTGGCTCATTCACTCTCAGTGCCCCTCACATCTTATTTTTATCTTTTAAAAGTTTCCAGTTTCGCTTCCCTCCCGCCATGTTTTCTGCCTGCCGAAAAACGACCGGTTGCCGCAAACCAGAACGATGGGATTGGAACGGGTGTGTACGTGGACAGCATTCGGAATGATGAACGGCATAAACCACCTCTCTCATTCGGAATGAAATCTTCCTAAACATAGCTATTGTTGATAGTTATTGAGAACTCCTTAACGGGGTTATTGTCTTCAGACGGAGCAGTATCATTAATAATGATACTATAACTGAAAACGTGGTATTTCAGGAGAGTGCAACAAACTGGTTGCCCTTCATATGACTCACTATGACTTTCAAAAAGGTTGGTGGCTCCTGTTCTCGAGGAATTGGAAGAGAAAGTGGAGCAAAGTTCACTTTTAGGGTGCAAAAACGGGAGAATTGGGAGGGTTAAAAGAGTGAGAATGGAAAAGGTGGTTCCTCTTTCAAAGTTACGACGAAAAGACGTGTAAAAAATCCGACGGGATCAAAGAGTAAAACCCAACAACGTGGCTGCGTGCCGGTTGAAAACAGAAGGCATTCAGATTTTTAATAAAGCGCAGGGGGGTCCTGGCTCGCTGGCTGAATTATCCGCCGATATTAGTTGTCAACACTTCATAACCGTGGCAGTTATTAAGAGTCTGAGCCCCTGGCTGTGGCCGAGGGCAGCTAAATTGCATCTCGACTGGAGAGACAAACCCCCCACAGCAACGGCAGCTGCTGCACGGGTGGACGTGAGCAGGAGCTGAGGTCAGTCTGCACTCACTGGGAATGGAGATACCGAGTTCCTGCGACTATTTTGGTACTTTTTTTTTTGTCTATTACTGCGACTAGCTTAGTGATGTGCTACCCTGCACCCTTGTTTGAACCTGGTCAAAATTCACTTGGACTGTTCACACCGCCAGTGTCCTAGCGCTAGGCCTCCCAGTGAACTCGTCAGAAGTGAAAGAAGTGCACCCCTTTCTTTTAAGACTACTCTTTGTGACATCACAAAGGGTGCCGCGACATCACTGATGCTGCTTTATGGTGAAAGATGGCAGTTCCAACCATGTGGCTTTGTTTTTTTTTTAGCCTCTGAGATCACGTTGCAACCAGTTTTCGTCCCATTCCGAACACGTGGAAAGTACAAATGTGTGACGTCACAAACAGAGGGCTTACAAGGCTGCTCTAGACAAAATTTTGCACATTGCTTATCAACTTTTGTCAGATATGCTAGACTGCCAAATGTGGAATTTAACGTATGTGTGACTCTGTATTTGTATCAGCTTCGTAATCTAGCCATCAAACTAGCGCATAGACAAAATTCCTCATAGTTTCTCTGTTTTGCAACGTCTTGCTCAGTTTAAATCATCGAAATGATGATCTTGGCTTCAGTGAATGCGCACACTGTGGCACAAATTTAACTTTGTCCATTGGAGCTTTTCAAATTACAAGTCTTTAAAAAAAAAATTAAAAAAATTTGCAACAATAAACTTAATCTAGTGTGTTTATGCCTCTTGTGATGGCTGATATTTTACAATTAGCTCAATTATCTCTTCAGTTTGTCAGTTTGTCATGGACCACAGCAGTGGGACGAAGGCCAGTCGGGCATTGTTTTCCCTCTTGATATTCACGCCCGACGGTAAAGTGCTGACCGTCAGCGGCTTCCTCCCTCCCTCCCTCCACTTCCTGTCTGGGGCGTCCGTTGCGTCCGTCGTAGAAATGGCCGGATATGTGTTCACAGCGAATAATTCCTGAGTCGTTGCCGCTCGGAGGCGTGACGCCGCGATCCCAGACGTGAAGATGAGGGAAGGAAGCATCGCATCATCCGTCTCGCTGACATTCCGAAAATGATTGTTTCATATTCTCATCAATAAACGGCCTAATCTCCCCTCCGCGCGGCACCCAGTCAATTGAAAGCTTTTTGAAGGCGAATATGAGACTCATATTCATTATGGCAGAACATATTTTCTCCCATTGATAACTACCAAATCAAATGACATATCTGTCCGTCTGTTATCACGCATGCAGATTATTTTCACATCTGTCACCCTGCTGTGCGCGTTGTTGTTTTTTTTTTGTTTTGTTTTTATTCGCCGCTCGCTAACACTGTCAAATGCTTCCTTGCCATTCTCGCCCTCGCTCTGTAGGAAATCTATTCATCTGTTATCGCGCCATTTGAATTCATGCCGTCGATGTCTTCTGCTTCTTGCAGAGGTGCCGCGGGGAGGAGAAACGGGAGGGTCGTTGGCAAGACAAGCAAGAGGTGCAGGTGAGTGACTGAAAGGAGGCGACGGGAGGAATCGGGTTTGTTGGCCGTGCACCGTAGCAGCGGTATCGCGAGAAATCCTCGGTTTCATCCAAGTCTATCAGCTTACAACGAATTCCCCAATTGAAAATGATCAACTGAACACCAAACTGTCTGTTCTGCACTTTCACTGTCCACTCAACACCGAGCTGATGTGCTCGTTAACCTCTTTCAACAAAATCCAAGACGTGACCTCTATGCTATGTTTGAATATTGCGTCACGAATACCCTGAACTTCAGATATTTATTTGGATGTGGCCAAAATTGGACTCTGCCGTTGAGCTAAAAACATTAAAACCGGCCTTTTAATACTTTTTTTCCAATTTCGTAAAACCCACTTGCGATATTCTGGGTGTTTTGTTACATTTTCTTTTCCTCTTTTTTTATTATTCACTCCTCAAGAAACAAATTTCCAACATTTTCCCATAAATCGCTATCTCCCTGCAATTCTAGCTCCTATTCTGTCAGTCCTCTAACGCATGTGACCGCGTGCCCCCATCGATTAATTTCGCAAGCCAACATCGGACGCCTAAAATCCTCAAGCGCAAGGGCCATAGATAAACAGTAGCACCTCGGAGAGGAATTCCGCGGCCACTTCCCCGTCTCTGGAAACCCGCTTTTGCCATAATTGTCCGAGAAATCCTTTAAGGCCTCCGGGGGGCGGGGAGGGGGTGTACGTGTCTCGGAAGAGGACGGCGATAAGAGAGGTGAGGAAAGAGGGATGTGGCGATGGGGAGGAAAGGGAGCAGATAATGGGAACAAAGATGCTAATGGAAAAAAAAGGAACACATGAGGGGGACAAAAGGAGGTGTGCGGCGGAGTAATGAGGGAAGCGAAGGAGGAATAATTACAAAGGTAGGCCATGTTGTGAGTGTGTGTGTGTTTTTGTTTTTTTTTGGTTTGTGTGTGTTGCGGGGGAGACATGCAAAGATGGGTGCAGCCCGACACACACCGTTGCCAGAGTTGTTGCTGGGCGAACAGTTTTTCTGCTTGGTGGCCTGCCGGCTCTCCTTCATCCAGGGGTAGATCTGCTTGGACGTGGTGGGGTTGGGGGGCAGCGAGGAGGAGGACGAGGACGACGAGGACGATACGGAGGAGGAGGAGTTGGACGACTTGTTGGAGCCCGACTTGGCCACCGAGGGCGTCCCGGCAGTGCCACCCGGCTGCTGGGCGCTGCCGTTGCTGGGGTTGGGGGCCAGCGGGGGGGACACCTGGGAGCCCGGGTGGTGCTCAGGCGGCAAGCTGGGCCGCATGCAGCTGCCGTTCAGCTCCTTGGTCTTGGCCAGCTGCTGCTGCTGCTGCTGCTGCTGCTGGTGGTGGCTGCTGCTGCCGCCGCTGCTGCCCAGCGACTGCAAAGAGCAGGCCGAGCGCTGGTACGAGTCCACGTCCAAGTGGTTGGCCGACTGGAAGGCCGGCTGGTGGTGGGACACCGGGACATCGTAGCCCCCGAAGCCGTTGGCGGCGGCGGCGGCCGCTGCCGCCCCCTGCACCTGGTAGGACGAGTAGCCACCGAAAAGCGTCGAGGAGTTGTCGTAGTACGTAGTCTTCTGCATTTCTGAGTGGAGTGGCGGCGGCGGCGTGCTGTTGTGCTCCGGTCCTTGTTGAGAGCCACTGCCGGAAGACCATTTGGTACCGGGTGTCACGTGACGGTGTCTCTCTAACGGTCGCCTGCAATCTGACCTGAGAGGTTAGGGAGAGGCAGAATAAAGAAATAAGAGAGATAAATCCATCTTCCCCCAATGAAAGGCGTCATGACATGAATGGAAACTGCTTTTCTTTTCTCTAGTCCCCCCTTGGTCCCCTCCACCCCTCCCACCCCTCCCCTCGGAGATCAGTGCACAGCCTGCAGATGCTCTGGTGGAGGGGGCTCGAGCAGGGCACACACACACTAACACACAAACACAAATGCATGAACTTTATCAATAAACCTAGGAACAATAATAATTTGGTATTAGTAGTCATATTTGTTATTATGTTATTATTATTATTAGTAGTAGTAGTAGTAATATACTGTAATTCGTATTTTACTATTATTTTTACGTTATTGTTGTGTTAATATTATAATTATTTGTAGTAGTAGTAATTGTTTATGTAATTTAAAGCTACAAAAAATTTCAAACATTCTTCTTGAATTTGTCTTTTTCTTAATATGTTACGTCTCAATGAACAATAAAATTCGATCAAATACCTAACATCAGCATTTTTTTTTGCCATACTCATTATTTTATTTGTAATTACTGACTCTCCTAATTGCTTCATATCAATAAAGCCGCCCGTCGCGTGTGACGTTCCTCCCGCTCAGCGTGGCGTTTTGTTGTGTAATGGCCGCGGCTTTGTGGCCTCGCGCGTATTTTCCCAGCGTGAATGATGTAGGTAGCCTATTTCTGTCAACCTGCGCCCCGCGCCCGTGATTTACTGTATTCCGTCTGCTCCGCTGTTACCTCACGGCTCGTAGTCTATCTCCGGAAGCGATCGCTGCTGCTGCAACACCACCACCTTACATCACAGTAAAGAGGAAACCTGCTCGCACGGGTTTTCTTTTTTTTTAAGAATCTGTTTACATTTTTGAAAGGAATAAAAAATGGTCTCGTTTGGTGCACCGATGTTTTGTGTGCATATTTTTTTTTTCTGCACAGGCTATTTTTGATGAGGCTACGTGGGAGTCGCCATTGATTTAATATTACCGCATTGAATACTGTTTAGTCAATATAATATATTGATACCGAAATAACGATATATCGGTCTATTGATAGCGTTTAAAAAAATAACTACGTAGTGTAAAAATAATAACAGAAGCTCAAAAGTGGCTGCGAACAAAAGAGCCAAGGGTAGACGGATAAATAACCAGGAAAGAGGGGGAGAGAAAAAGAAGAAGGAATCCCAGGAAGGAGCTTCACGAGTCAGTGATTCATTAGGGTCGAGTGGCCAGAGTGCTCTATCATGGCCCCTTCAGGGAAAAGAAGAGACTAGGGGGAAGAGAGAGAGAGAGCACCGTGGGGTCCCCCTAGACTCCCTATCTGGCGCTGGGGTGGGCCTGTAGCCGCCAGAGGCCGTCCTGACAGGCACTGGAGAGCACCTGGCATTCATTTCTCCTCCAGAGATAAAATGTTCAACGCAGGGGAAGAGAAGGAGACGCGGCTGTGCTTGTCGAGAGTGCACAGACGGAGAGAGGAGAGTGCCTGCTAGCGCCGCGGCTAGCTGCCAGCAGCCCCGCGCTGCTAATTAATCCCCACGGTTAATAAAGCCGCGGCGGCAGCACCTAAACACATATATTAACCCGCGTAGGCGTTCATTCGATAGAAGGGTGTCGCGAAATGTAGTGTAGGTGTACATGTCGAACTGTTCCAGCCTCATATTCGACTCCTGTTTTGGTTTAGAAAAAAAACAAACCAAAAAGGCCTCTCAGCCGAGAAAATAATCCAGCTAGAAGTGCACGGCGAGAGAACATGGCATGCTAGCGCCCGCTAATGACCACGATAACATTATTACGGCCACATAAAAGCGCGATTTAATAGTAAAAAAATAATAATAATAATAGTGATTGCACTTTTTATTTGTGTGACTATGTGACAGCCGCATATTTAATTGGCGTTTATGCTGGAGAGAAAAAGCTAGAAATATGCTAAATCCAAACAATAAATTTCCGAAATAAAAATCTGGTTTTGCTCTCCAAAATAGTTGCTTACTTTCAAGTAAGCAACGAATAAATCAATATTACATTGCTGTTAAACTATAGCAATATTGCTCCAACTCATTTAATTAAAAAAAACAAAAACAAACGTATAAACAAAACATATATGTTCGTCCACTATTGTTCCTTTCTCGGTCACACGGTCCAGCCCGACTTGAGCTCTCAGCACGTCACACATGTCAGCCATTTATCTTTCTAGCAGACAAGCTGGAATCCTAATTATTTACTCCGAGGAACAGTCCCAAGGAGGGAGGGAGGGAGGGAGGAGAGAAGGAGGGAGAGGGAGGGAAGGGAGGCCGTGGCAGCGAGTGTAGGAGGAATATGTTATTAAATCATATCGTTGTTTCGCCATTAAAAGGGACACGTAATGTCTGTGCCCCCGGCTTGTAGGGCTACGTCTTAATACAATCACCAAGTTTACTGGACGCCTCCCTGAATAATCAACTTACGCGCTCGCGCGCGCGCGCGCACACACACACACACACACACACGTACACACGTACACACCGCCCACCCAAACAACAACAGGAGGGAGGGAGGGTGCACAAGGTAGGGAGGCCGGCCTTGGGTGTCCAGTGTCTGTTTTATCCAGGGATATAAAATTACAAATGGCGCCTGCCATAAGGTGGCATGGCATGTAGGTAGAGAGGTGCATTTACTCGGACAAGCCCGTGAGTTGCTCATCCCGTTAATAGATACACAGAGGTAGTAGCTGCCGGGGAGAGGGACCGTATAGGATTGGCTGGGCTGGAGCTATTGTTGACGTGTCCGTGGCCTCCACAGGCTTGAACTATGAACAGTTCGCGTAGGTGTTTTCACGTCAGGGTCGTTTAAATCGTTTCAGAGGAAATTAAAACCACGTCAGGTGTTGTTGGAATAGCCTTTTTTAAAAAACAAAAAAACAAAAAAAACACTAGGGTTGGCGGGGAAGAGAAGCTGAAGGGGTTGCGAGGGGGGGGTATCTTTGGGCAGATGACGGTCACCCGCAGCTTTGTAAATAAATGGCAACGCGTGAGGAGGATAGAGGGAGGGAAGATGAAAACAGACAGAAAAAAAAGAGGTCAGAGATGGACGACTGGGAAGGAAGAGTGGTGGTGGGGGGGCGACTGCTGCTCGCGTCGGGGTAGCTCTCCGGCAGCATTGTGAACTCTTCTTGAACCGGGATTGAAGTCATGCGGGCCATAAATCACCGAGCCAGCCACTCAAACTGCACAGCCAACAAACTGTATTTCTGGTTTGTTGTCCGTCCGGCGCGCAACCGACCGGCCTCCCCGTCCTCCCTCCTTCCTTCCTCCCTTCATTCTTTCCTCCCTCCCTCCCTCCTTCCCTTCTGTCTGTCTGTCCGTCTATCTGTCGGTCTGTCTGTCTAACCCGTGATGCTCCTTACCTTCCCTCAGCACCGGTGGTCCCGGTCCAGTCCCGCATGGACCCGGCGGCACCGCATCACTATTTAGTCCCCGCGCACGTCCTCCGGTCGCAAATCGATAGCCAAATCAAAATACTACTACTAATAATGATGATAAAACGGTGGAACCGGCAGGCTCTCCTCTCGCTTGCCTCCACGCCGCCACTTCTGCTTTTCTCTCCGCAGCGCCGCCGCTCCTCTGGTGCGGTGTCGAGACTATAGCGCAGCTTGCCCACCACTACAGCGCCACCAGTACCTCCTCCTGGAGCCAGTAGCAGCAGCAGCAGCAGCGGCGGCGCACCGGACTCCGCTACGGCGGCGGCGGCGGAGGAGGAGGACCGGATGCCGTGTGGCATGAACGGAGCTCCGGATCGGGGCTCCGGATGTCGGCGGAGGGCTTTACGGAGCTTTTGTTTTTTTTTGTTTTTTACGGGGCTAGCATAGCGCACCGAGCCGATCCAGTTTACCGGTGGTGGGGGGGGGGGAGAGCTTCGCCTGCTGCTTGGCTGGCGCCCCCGATGCACCCCCCACCCACCCACCCTCCGCCCCAGCCACCAGCCGCCAGCCGCTGCCTGCACCGCTTGCTAGGCTGATAACAATAGCCTTCAAAAAAGAGAGAAAAAATGCCTCTGTGTATAAAATATAAAAAAAATATTGCCCTTCTTATTTTTCAGACTCCTCCAACAGCCAGTTTAGCCAGTCGGGTTTTGGAGGAGCAGCTCCGCCGCCAGATATTATTAGCCCATTGCGATTTCTTCTGAGGGTTCTGGCTTGTTTTCCCCTTTTGTCAGCTCCGGATCCCTCTGTCCTCCTCGGCGTTATTTCTGTCCGTCTTGGGACTGTTTGAGGTCGGTAGACCACGACGGCTACACGGGATTAATCCACACGGCTAACAGCAGCGGCAGCGATAGCACCGGCCCATAGTAGTCGTAGTAGTAGTCGTAGTAGTCCCATGTATTCGGGTGTGTTGTTGTCAGCAGCGCTCCTGGGGGTGTAATGGGGAAATAACGGGGGCTTGATCCGCGGGCGCGCTCATTTTCCACCATCAAACAGCCGCGCGTCACTCACGACATATGCAAATGTGTCCGGCTGCACATGAAGACAGGCGGATGAGACGCGGCCCCGATAGAATGACGTGTGTACTGGAAGCGTTGTTTATTCAAGTGGCTATTTTGACCAGGTGACCTTACGGGTTTGCCCCCGGTCGAACTTTTGACCTATTGAAAGCTTGTTTATCTGTAGAAGTAGAAATTATCTTCATGCTCTCATGAAAGTCAGTAATTCACGCCAAATAAAATCACATTTTTAGAGCAAGCAATCTGTTATTTCAATCGTAGCCCAAAGGAAACTTTCTTTTCTTTTTTTTTATACTACTTGTTTTTTAAACTTTCTTAATGACCTTCCAAGTTTCTTGGCACATTAGACAGCCTGTTTTTGTTAGGCTTAGAATATCCTTACAGTACCTCCGGTAGACAGACTGGCTTTAAATTGGTTCAATAACAGATTGTATCTATTTTAACTCTACTGGATACCCATTAGGAAATTAAACCCGAGGTATTTATGAAAAAGTAGCCCTGTTGTTGAAGAGCCAAACTTCTGAAATCAACATAGATTCCTTTGTGGCTGTTTCCTTAAAGATACCCAGTGAGTGTCTGATGGCATTTTACATGCGGCAGAAGACAAATTGTATTTTGGGTTCATTGCATTTTGAAATAGTTTAATCATCCTATAATATTTATCATTGTTGTGTTTTTCGGAACCCCTGGTGCGGTTCAGTCTATAGGTCCCTGCTGAAACTCTATTGTTAAGTTTTCATCACCTCATTTCCCCTCCTTTTTGCCGCAGCCCTGTGCACCATAAGGCGTAAACACCCAACTATGAGGATGCCTTAAAAAGGGAAGAGCCAATCAAGGGAAAGTTAATGTCAAATTATAATAAGCAGCCCTGCCCCGTCTGAAAAATCATCTGCCTCCAGGCCTTTTTTTTTGTAACGAAAACAAGCCTGAATTCTTGTTTTGACTGCAGCACACATGGGAGGAAGTGCAAGCGAGCGGCCCGTGCTTCAAGAAAAAGTGGTGAAGTTGCTAAAAGCAGCTGAGAGAGTGATGAGAAACCCCAGAAGGAAGGAGACACCGTGAGACCCTAAATAGAAATGGAAAATATGAAGGTGTCTTGCAGTATTTTTATACTGCACCCCCTACCACCACCTCCTCTCTCTCTCTCTCTCTCTCTCTCTCTCTCTCTCTCTCTCTCTCACACACACACACTCTCTCTCTCTCTCTCCTCCCTCCTTCTTTCCTACACTCTCTCACCCGCTCCGTTTCCTCTATTTTTATTATTCAGGACGCTACCCCTGTCGTTTATGGCTACGTAAGATTTATGAGTTTTCTCGCACCCGGCAGGCCCGCGTAAGCGTGTGTGTGTGTGTGTGCGCGCGCGCGCCCGCGTGTGTGCTCGCAAACAAGCCAACTTTAAAACAGATAGCAGCGGCCGCGTGCTGCTGCAATGAGAGGATGAGCTCGGTGTAGGTGGAAGGTGGGAGCCCGAAATGTGTCCGTCTGCAAGTTTCTTTCTTTCTTTCTTTCTTTTTTTACCCCCACAATCCTTCAAACTAAAAAAAAAGCCTTTTGTGTGGACTGAAGAATCTAAAGGAGGAAAAAAACGAGCAACTCGTCACTCATTAACCGAACCTGCTAATCAGCGGGTTTTTTCCCCAACTCCCTGCATTTCTTTGCATTCTTTCTTTCCGCTGAGCGACGTGGGAGTTGGAGTTGAGGCGCATGTGGAGGAAAAAAAAAATCGTGCACGGCGGATTACACGAGTGCGTTGACTTGTAAAAGCACGCCGGTGCTTGTTGCAGAGGACGCCAGTTACTCTTTTCCCCTTTTTTCTCCCTCTCGCCTACCCTTTGGACGGCAGACGCGCATCGTCGGCTCCGTGTTTGGGATCGAGTCACGGATATTGGGTTTCACAACTGAAACTCTGGGCTCGGCGAAGCCATGGAAATCCTCCTTCAACTTTTTTCCCCCTCTCTATCTCCCTCCCTCTCGCTCTTCCCCCTCTGGACTAAGACTTGAAGGCCACAGCGAGAGAGAGAGACACAAAGGAATGCACTCCGCCTCTGAGCTTGGAAATCATTTTTACGCACTGCTCTTTCCCGCCCCATCCTCCCTCCTCCAAATGTCAATCCCACCATATCTCGTTTTTAATGAAATATTGAGGATTCTCTGTACAATGTGTGATTCTGGTCGCCCCTTTTGAATGGAAATCGTTTGAGCCACGTCTGCAGCTCTTTGACCTGTTTTATGCCGTCGCTGGCTGCGTGTCTGCGGCGATTCTATTGTACTTAGCCAGCATAAACTGCGGTTTTAATAAGTGTCTCAGCGGATGATGAACTGGCGTGTTTCCTGCGCTAACCCGCGGCCATTGCACTGGCCTTTTACAACCCAGGATTGCATTACATTAGCACTTGTCATTACTAGCTCTATTGCACCACTCACGCACGCCGTTTGCACACATTCGTGCATTCAACGGAAGCTTTGCAGCAAACAAATGATATCATGCAAATAACGTCACCAGAACGCAGACTATATATTTTCATGCAGCCAAAATACAGTATAGTCCTCAAGATTAATATTGAGCCATTTTCAAAATTATTTAAGGCCTAAAAGTTAGTGCTATATAGATAAATATTGGAATAATAGCATAGAACAAATCGAGATATTGACGCGTTAAATATGCAATTAAAACATGCACACAGGCCAATGTAATATTTGATATTTTCTGCAGGCGCAATTTGATTCAAATAAAAATCAACACCCCGTTTGAATGAGGCAATTTCACTGTTTACTCTATTCATAGCCGCGCCCCCACCACGCCATCAAACATTTATTTTAATTCTTAATGTTTTTCACATTGCAAAGGTAACTAGAGGTGCACTCACCGAGAGATTATCTTTATTTCCTGGTGTTTTGGCGGCAGAAAACGGCTCCCAGAAAGCTCCTAAGAACTGCAGGATGCAAGGAGGGGAGATGGGGAGATAGAAGGAGGCCAGCCGGAGACATGGGGAAAGAAAGAGATGGAGATATGCAATCAGAAGGGGCTCGATAAAATCCGATACAGCGCACAGATCTCGTGTAGTCCCATCGGACGCTGCATGGGACGGCGAAAACGAAAAGGAGCTCCGGCAGACCTGAAATTATTCCCGGAATAAAAGTGGGCTGGAGAAGCAGGAAAGCTGGACAAAAAAAAAAGGGGGGGGGGGGTAGGTTTGGAGGGGATCTAAGTTATTATTGATCCTCGCTATTAAATTACATTACGCAAAATATTTTATTATTTATTCCTGACGTAGTTAAAAAAAAATGCTATAGACTCGGATAAAGCGCCTGCATGTATTGAGAGCTGTGCAGAGTCCATATAAATCAATTGAGCATCGCTATTTAAAGTGGTTCAGAATCGAAAATATTTTATTTTAAGTCTAAACCCATTTTTTTTTTAATGTCTAAACAAACAAAATGAAGCTGTATTAATTAGAACGCAAACGCCAATTCGTTCCAATGGAAAAAACAAAACAAGATTTTATGAAAATCAATTCAATATCAAAAAAGTAAAATAAATCGAAAACTCCTACTTAATCCCTCGGTATTCCTCGTCTCAATAATATTCAAACGCACGTGAATATGACCACACACACGCGACAACAGCAAAAAAAATTGGGTTAGAACGTAAAACAACTCGTGTGCCAAGTGCTGATGAGCCGACAAAGAAAAATGATGAGAAGCGAAGGAAAAACAGGAGAAGCGGCCCCCATAAGGCGAACAGCTGTTTCCCAGCGGCCATAAATAAGCATCCACTCCAGTGAAAACACGCGTCCCGGCCAATTTCATGTTAGTGCTCGGCTTCCCCCTCCGTGCAGGTCCCGGTCACGGAGACAGAGAGGGAGACGGACACTCCCGGCGGTAGATGCGCTGTCCGTGCGCTGGCTGCCCGTTCATTCTAACCGTTGCTAGAACGTCCGGGAGCGCGGGGTGAAAAGCCGCACCGTGCCGCTGCATGACGACCGTTGTCTTCTATTAAAGTGTCGGAATAATAAAAAAAAAAAAAAAAAAATCCCGCGTTGCCTCCGTTCCTGCTCCTGACAGCTTTCCCCAAACACATAAATCAAAGGCGAAGGACTTCCCGTCTACCAGCCTGCACCACCATCACTACTCTAGTAGTGCTACTACTACTACTACTACTACTGCTGCTGCTACTGCCTCTACTACTACTACCACCACTACTGCTTCTATGATAAACTTATTTATTCTTCTCGTCCATGCACTCACGCACAGCTCTGGCCGCCGTCCATCTCCATCGCAGCACCGGCTCTTCCTCCCCGGCTGTTTTTTTTTTCTTCTCCTTCTTCTTCCCCCTTTTTTCTTCCAGCCCTTCAGGTTAGCGGCACATTTTGTGAGGGGCTGGCAAAAGACAGGAGTGGACTAGTCTAAAGTTGGCCGGAAAGTGATGCAGGGGCCGACTAGCTTAGCCAGCTAGCCCATAGGCCGAGACAAAAGGGAGGAGGCCGCCTCCAGAAGTCCCCAGAAACAGCTGATGAGCAAAATTTTTTGAGAGAGGAGAAGGGGTGGGGGGATGGCTCTGAGGTCGAAGTCAGTGGCCCCCCCCTCGATCGAACCTCCTGACCAGAACCCCAACGAGGAGTATTCCAAACCGGAGGTGGAACGGAGGGAAAGTTAGGAGTCACAAAGCGGAGGAGCAGGGGAAAGGCAGAAACGGCGGCGGCCACGCCGGGTGGAAGCAACAAAGGGAAAAGCCGCCTGTGCATAATTTAATAGAAGGCATATTAAGTGAGTGAGCAGAAGGTTGAGGCTCCTGGGAGGTGAAGGCAAGATGAAGGGACTTGATTGGAGGGATACAGAAACCAGGACGGGGTCCTGAGGACTTGAAACATCACTTTAGGGCGTCTTTATCTTCGCACGTGGCCTGTTTGAAGCGACAGCGAGCTCCGTGAAAGCAACGCAGAGAGAAACAAGAAGGAGAAGAAGAAGAAGAAGAAGTTGCTCTCTTCCCTTTTTGTGTTTTGTTTTGGGGTGTTTTGCAACCAGCCCCGTCGGCACTGATCGATGGACAGACGGTTCATTCTGCAGCCTCGCGCAATCTGAACAAACTTTATCATCACACACTCTGCTCTTATCTGTGCCTGGGGTGGTGGTGCCGTCACCGGCTTGCCTCAGCCCACTCGTGCACACACAGACTCGTGCACGCACGCGCGCGCGTACACACACACACATGCAGACATATGGTCTTGTTTTTCCAGCTCAGCTTCTCACCTGCCATTTTTCATTCACTCTATCAGCTGGAAATAGAGCCGCAGTTTTCCTACATCCCTTCTTAGGTTCAGGTCTGAAAACAACACAACTGTCCCAGCTTTACGGGTTTTTTTCCTAAGCACTACTACCACTGCTGACTTTAAAGTAGCGAAGAAAGCACCATGTGTTGCTATCCAGGCTCGCCTGCCCTGCGCTGACGCTTGTGATATATTGGTGCAAAGCTCTCAGAGAATAGACCTTTGACCCCCAGGGGAGCTTTGCCGGCTCCTTTTTTTAATGATCAATCCGACGGCGGAGCTCCCCACAATCTCCTTTTCATCGGCCATCGCCGGGGCTTCATTCCGAAAGCTCGGCGATAACTTTGTTACAAACAAGGTTCTCTTTTGTCGTTGCTGTTGGAGGTTGCCGCCAGTTCATAACCGGAGAGACGGAGGGGAGGAAAAAAGAAAGTCGAAGCTTCAAAATGAAGCGACCGCTCGCAACAGTGTACGAGCACGGCACACAATTCAACAGCCAGTAGTTGGGGTTTTGTATTAAATGGTTTATTTTTTCCGTTGTCACTTCTATCTGTATTTCCTTGAGTCCTGTTTCCTCCACACTTCACACGCGCACGTTTAGCCAACATGACATTGTTTTGTCTTTTGTTCGCTAATTCAAATACAAGGACCACTTTGATTCACAGCTTGAATCGGTTTCTTCGCCGCCAACCGGATAAGCAGTTTTATCAAATTCTGACGGATTCTTGACAGTGGTTGCAGTAGCTCTCCATTGAAAAACACACACACACACACACACACACACACACACACACACACACACACACACAAAAACAAAGTGACACACGGCCCAGCTTGAAAATGTTCTTGCCTCTGTCGAACACATCCCCCCATGTGTATCCAATTTCCTCATTTGACGTCATTGGCTGCAACGTCAGTGGGCTACGGGCCTGGCGCATTCTTCGCCAATGGTTTCCACGGTTAGGGTTTCACATGCTGTTTTTTAAGTCAAAATTGAGTTTTAGTCTCCAGTAAATGGGGCCCATTCTCCCGACATTTGTTTTTTTTTTTTATAACACGTGACGTGTGAGGTTTTTTTTTTTACCTTCACCTGTATTTTAAATGCAGTCAGTCGCTCTCTGAGCAATTTCTTTCCTTGCCAATGTCTTTTTAATTTCCCACCTTTTTTTTTTTTTTTAATCATTATTTGTTTTTCCAGCCAAAAATATCCCCCAACTGACAAACAACTTTTTGTGCCACAGCAGCAGCTCTGGCTTTTCACCGCCAATCAGCGGATGCGCGTGACGATTGTGCCGGGGAGAACATTTTGTCATCAAGTTCACTCGAGGGTTTTCTCCGAGGGTAATGAGGTCGAACGGCTGCGCGGCGTCCTCGCTGATTGCCACCGACAAAAAAAAGAAAGAAACCCTGCGCCAAATGGCCCGGCGACGACAAACGTGTGCTCGCAACACATTTCATCTCGTCTCCTCAAAGTGACGCCGAGGCTTTTCGACACGTCCAGGCTGCGGATGTTTTTTTTTCTCTCTCTCTCTCTCTCTCTCTCTCTCTCTCTGTGTGGGAGAGCCATTCGGCGACATCCTCGGCTATCGCGCTGGTGCGTCTGCACAAAAACGCCGTCGCGGCAGTAAACCTCCATCGGGCCCCCAAAAGCCCAATCAAAACCTCTTCTGTGCTCTGGCAACTTTCCGTCCTTCTGTTTCTCTTTGTCGTTTTTCTTTTTTTTTTTTCAACGTCTCAGCCAATCGAGTCGTTGTTGCGTTACGAGAGACGACGGGACGAAACGATGTGCAGTCACGGGGAACGTTTTCAAGCACACGTCGCCGGCTATTCAGAACGTTACGCAACCGCCGTGGTTGGGTGCGTACGGCCGTGTTGAACAAGGCGGGGCGGCTTTTACGGTTGCACCTCACGTCTTGGCATCTGTTGTGCACCGGCGCGGGGGAAGCCGAGCACGTCGGTGAAAATGGCATCGCGCGGTGGTTAAGAAGAGTGGCAACACATCTGCGCCGCTTTCTCAAGTTTGTCGCTCAGGCCTTTTGCGCCGCGATGGACAGACGACCCTTTTTGAATCTGGGTTTTCTGCTGCCGCAGACTCAGACCGCCTCAGAGGGATGCATTTTTCAAATTCACGGTCTGGGAGACTCTGAGAGGAGCGTTGTCTCCCTGTTTACCATTTCAGGTTTAGCAATTAGTGCTATGAACTGGGCTGAGGGTGGCAGGGAAGGTCATGGCTTTCTATTTTCGGGGGGGTTCTATACCTATTGGCACATGAACAGGACTAGTGAAGTCTATCACTAGCTGCGTTTCCATGGCAGTTTTTCGCAAAATAAAAGCGATATTTCTAAAATTTCGACAAAGCGCATAAGACGTAATTCTCGTACAATCTCGCGGGACAAGATTTTACGAGTATTACGTTTGTTTTTGTTTGTTTACGTTTGTTTGCCGTCGAGAATGGTTGCAATATTTTTTCTCTTTGACTACTTTTAAAAAATATTCCGTCTCCCCCTCCGTCCAAGCGAAACGCGCCATTTTCATTTGAAGTGAACTGGTCACGTGACCCCGTACGTCAAAAACGTGTTAAAAAAAATAAAATAAAAAGTGTTTCTTCACTTTTGCGATATACCTCTATATCGATATGTTTGAAAAACTCTTGACAGTGTAAAAACCATTTAGCGATATTTGAGAGGTTTTTCAAAGTTTAGGCGTTTCCATTACCATTTTTTTTTTATAGCAATATTTAGGTTTTTGCGCAATTCTAGGGGTCATGGAAACGCAGCTACTGCTGTATCCAAGTTCACCAGGATGGTAATATAGGTCCGTGTCCCTCACCTGTTCTCTCACCTGGAACTTGTGAGCCAAATCCATTTACGTTTTGCTTACTACACTTTTCGGAAGTGCTGGGAATCAGCCCTTTGTGATGTCACAAAGAGCCATTCACCCCCACACCCCCAGCCGTATGTCTGTTACACCCTCTATACCACTCCCCGCTCGCCTTTTTTTTGGAGCTCGAAACCACAACCTCTTTTCTTCCTGAAGCAGTAAACAGAGGGCTAACTATGCTGTTACAACCGTGTGAAATTGCTTGAAACCATGTTTTTCAACATTGATTCTATTTTAACAGAATGTTTGTTGCTCGTCATTAAACCTCAGCATTCCTAAACATCAAACCTCAGCATTAGTCCCATTTTTTTCCGCCCTCGTTATCCTTTGAACCAGTTTTTAGCTCGGTTTCCACCCTCGACCAAATCTACCCCCCGAAAAAAACAGCCTTTGCCTGAGTTGCCCAGAGCCTGGGAGTAGAAACTCATGTCATCAGCGCCTTTCCTTTGACAGAGAGTTAATCTTTATCAGAGATGGTAATCTTTAACCTCCAGCTCAAAGGGAGCCTTGACGCATGGCGGCGGCGGCGGCGGCGGAACAAGTGAGCGTGATGAAGGTAGTCGTGGGGGTCGGCTCGCCCTCGGTGCTCCCGGCACCACGGAGGGGGGGAAAAAGTGCCATGCTCACCATCCTGAGCGAGCTGGGATGGATGTGATTGCTGGTGCGTGCATTTTGTGCGCTCCGAGCGGTCGATGGAGATCATGAAAGGGAAGGTTTGTTGAGGGGGAATTTTTTTTATTTGATTTTTTTTTTCTTTTTAGATTATTTTGACGCTTGCAAGCAAGCAATTTAGAAAATGTGTTTTTTAGGGGAGGATTGTCGTTTGTGAGAGTTTGGATCTCTGAAAGTCGCTTGAAAATGGTGAGCCGGGTTGTACGGCGTCGTTTAGGAAAATTCCTCTTTCCTCGGCATTTACTTTAAAGTGGTTTGTGGCGACGAATTCAGGGGCGGAATGTTACTAGTCACTTGTGTGCAACTATTGCCTCGTTTAAAGGCCCAGTGTGTAACATTGTAACGCTCTGAAATGGGAAAACGTTGGATAAACAAAGTCTTGTATGGAACTGTTGTAAGTTTAAAGGCCCAGTGTGTAACATTGTAACGATCCGAAATGGGAAAAACATGCATGTTTATTCGATACATAACTTTATTTGCTTCCTAATGACGACAATTTATGTCGACCTACAGACTGTGGTCCAATTTTGTACGGAGGCTGCCACATTGTGTCACCATGAACTTCAAGTAGCTCAAACTGAATCTGCTCAGGATTTTTATGGTGCCGCCAGATCATGTGGGACTCCAGAAAACACAGATTACCATTCTCAGGGTTTTCAATATAACTTTCTTTTTTATGCTACCACGTTTTACAGTCTGGGCCTCATCAGCAGTGGAAGTCAAATGTACTGCACCCAGCCAGTATCTGACCTGTAGTCAAATTGTGGTTTGGCGCAGCCATCAGACGGATGATCTTTTGTGTACGGCTGTTGTCAAATCGCTCTGAGGCCTTGTAACGCCGAGTGTCGGACAACCTGCGCTGCCCAGACGGGCTCGTATCCAGTTGCTAACAACGCGCTCTTCCGCCCAGACACACAGGGATCGGTAGAGAGAGGGAGCCGGTGATTGTAATTTAATCGGGGCCACTCGGCCAAACGGCGGACAGGCCTGCTATAAAGGCGCTCGGAGCCGCAGAAAGTGGCCGTATGGATCTGGGCCAGAGCTGTCAGCCTTTATACACCGGGCCGCCTCGCCCCCGCTATTTTGCTCCGATTAGTATTTTGCCTTTAGTTTGTCAGTGATGTATGAAAAAATCAATTAGACAGTATAGTGACCTGAGCCGCTGTGGCTTTTTATTTATTTATTTATTTATTTATTTTTATTTTTTTTGCGTGACTCCAATGCCTCGGCCAACCCGGAACTGAATTAAAAATAAGAAAACCGCCGAGGTCAGACGAGCATCTGGGGGGGATGTGCTCGGGTACGACTTGACATGGCAGAGGGGGCGGCGGCTGCTGGAGGGGATTAAGAAGAAATTAGAACGAGCTGATTAGTCCCCTGAAACGAATCCAAACGAAACAAGCAGCTTCCTGTATGTGGGCCACGGCGCACAAAGACTCCAAATCCATTGTGGTGCTAAATTTGAAAGCTCTTGATTATTCTTGTCTCGTGGATTCAATTTTACTTATTATTATTATTATTATTTACGACTTTTTTGTGTTAACTTGATTGTGAAAATAATGAAATGTGAAAAAAAAAATTTGGGCTAGATTAACAATGTATTTATGTGTCCATCCTGTGATAACGCTACACCATCATAGGTGCCATATTTAAAGCTGTCTGATAGAACTGTGTTAAGGTAAAATATAATATTAACGCAGTCATGAGGGGCTTAACAGCTGATTTTTAGATATTAAACTGCCTCCTAATATAAAAACAATAAACTTCACTGATGTCCGCAAAATATATTCCAATATATTCAATATGTTTTTGCTGTGTTTTGGAAAAAGAATAGATGGACAGATGGATAGAAATAGCATTGTCTGATTTTCAGTAAAAAAAACAGAAATTTTTCAACACAGCTTTAAAAATTAAAAACGTTAAAAATACACTGAAAAACATTCACACGGATAAAAGAATAATCCTACCAGACTCACCACGGAGTCATTCACAGTTTCATTCATGCCTCCTAAATCCTCAATCCTATTGAATGGAACAGAAGCCCAAACACACGCACACACACCTTTGGCCCACAAAGGGGGCTGGATGGAGGTGATGACGGCTGAAGTTTAATGTTTTAACGTTTCCACCTCACTGAGATGTTTTTAAACACCTCCCTCCCTCTTTACCTCTGCCTCACAGCCTTTACCTGGCCGTGGCGGCGCTCCTGTTTTTGTTGGGCCCATTTGTGAGTTTGTTGTGTGTTTGGCGAGCGCGGAAGGAGGTGACAATTTGCAGACAGGAGGGGAGAAAGAGAGAGAAAAGGTGTGCGTGTGTGGGAGGGGGGAGGGGCTCCAGGAGTGAGCAATCTGTTCACACCGTCATAAATCACCTCGCGTCTGCGCGCATCTTCTTTCTCTACGCACCTATAGCCTTCACACCGCTGCCCCCCCCCTTCCATTCACAACTACTCGATCTGCCGTCTGTGACCCAGGCACAAAGATACACACACACACACACACACACACACACACAATACAGGGTAAACTGAGATTTGTCTATAACAGACAGATGGAGTCTTTTAGTGACCCAACTCATAGGATAAAAAAATATAGTGGGATTGGTAAAAAAAAAAAAAAAAAGAAAAAGAAAACATGTGCTTTATTTTCAATTAAAAATGAACAAAAGCGTTCTAACAAAATATCTCTCTTTGAAGGTATTTAGCTCTTTATTGAAATGACTCTTAAAACACTGACAAAATTGATGAAATACTCGATTTTATGACCTACTTACTATCAAATTAAATTTCTTCAAGTTGGATGGACCTGATTAAAAGGCTTAAAGGGCCGCATACGGTCCCCGGGCCGTAGTTTGCCCACACCTGATCTATAAGCAGCCGGTTATCAGCTGCTCGCACAACAAAGATAGACTTTTTTTTCCCAGATAAGGACAGCGTGGGCCGAGCGTCCCCCTTGGGTGGGAGGGTGGCATCTATATCACGCGCACATAACGGGGGCGCGCACGCCCAGACACAATCAGAGAGAGGAGAGGGAAGGAGAGGGGGGGGGGGGGGGTGAGTGGAGGGGAAAAAAAGTTTTGCGCGCTCATACGCGGGCAACACCCCGGATGCCTGAGAGCACAGTTCGAGCGAGCGAGAGAGAGACCGCAGTCGCAGCAACAGATAATTAATGGGCACGTCGAGCCGACGGGGAGCGCGTGGGGGGAAAAGATGCCTCGCGAACATACACCGGGGACAGCGCGTGGGACGCACGCACCTTACCTGCGCTCTGCCGCCGCCTCTCTCTCTCCTCCTCCTTCTGGAGCTCCTTCCTTCCTCTGGATGCACTGCGGGGGGATTTTTTTTTTCTTTCGTTTTTTTTTTGCACGCGGACGGACACGGATAGCGGAGAATCCCTCCTTGGAGATAAAAAAAAAAAAAAAAAAAAAAAAAAAAAAAAAAAAAGAGGAGGAAATATCCGGACTATTTTTTTTTTCTTCTAGGATGGCAAAATGGCCAGCAATACGCGCGGGTTCCTCTCTGCCATGCTGGGCTCTTTAAACGCGCGACGTATAACTGCAGAATTACAGAGGAGAGAGAGGAGGGGAAAAAAATCCCCCCCACCAACCCCCAATCCCCTGCTTCTCAAAACCTTTTCCTTCCTTCCTCCCTTCCCTTCCCTTCCGTCTACACGGCTTGTAGGTGTGTTGTTACGTCGGCTGTAAATTTAAAAATATATATATATCGACGAGACGCGGCGCGTTTAAGGAGAATCGGGGTTCGGAGCTCCCGTAAATAAATCGGCCTATTGAGCCTCCTGCGCCATAAATCTCCCACAAATCAAGCCTGCACAGCGCGCAGACTGGCTGGGGGTGATCTGCACAGTCTGGGGGCTGGTTGGTGCTACTTCACCCCCCTCCGCCACCACCCCACCACCAAAAAAAAAAACCAGAAACACACACACATACCCAGCCTCCCCCCCACCTCCTTCTCCTCCGCCTTTTACGCTGCAGATATTCCCCCCCTTTACAGCAGGCCTGGAGCTCCGCACTCTCGACCGGCGTACAGCGGCCACCGAAAATCCAGCACCACTGAGCGAACCCCCCCTTCAGAATAAAACCCGATTCCTGCCGCCGGAGCGTCACCGCCGTTTATTCCCCCTGGGCGCAACATCTTGCTTTGGCTCTCATTTCATCCAAAAGAAAATTCTATTTTTTTTTCTTTTCCACGAACAATCTCAACCCCCTTCAGTGTATGATATCCCCGAGGGAGTGTTCACTTGTTTTAATACAAGGCTGAACTCGCACAGTTTGCAGCGCTGTTGTGGCTTCCCCTCAACATGCCCTCGATAACCCCAACAACTCCTCAAGGAGCCAATCATTTCCTTCCGATATGCAATTTATCGTTATTATTTTGTGTCACGCGGACCACCACCCCTTCATTTCGATCTCTTCGCCCCCGTGTTTGTCCACCCCTGCTGCTGCTGTGTCTTTGCCCCCGTTTGGCCGGATTGAGACAACGTGAACTGTTCCTGAACCGGACCGCGGATTGACGTTTGACGGGCCGCGAGTCCCGGAGGAGTGGATGGAGGAGGTGGGAGGGTGCGGGTGCTGGGGTGTTCTGGTTCTTGTTCCAGTCCAGTAGGGGAGTGCGTGGTGTGAGATGCGCCAAGGAAGGTTAGCAAGGTTCACCGTGACCCGACTCTCTCTCTCTCCCTCTCTCTCTCTCTCCGTCCTTCCTGGCGAGGGCCAGATGTTGGTTATTACATGGAGTCACGCTGGGAGCGATCAGAGGAGAGGAAGAGGTGGAAGGAGGGTGAGAAAAGGGGAGGAAGAGGAGGAATTCCGCTGTGATTTGACCCGCACGTCCACACGAGGAACCGCTTTTCGCCGCTGTGTTTGGCTTGTCCGCCCATGGGGGGGAGGGGGGGGGGAGAATACAATAATAATAATAATAATAATACTCGGGAAAATACTGGACGCTGTCTCCCAGTTTTTCTAATGAATCGCGGCGCTTTGTGACGATATGAAATGACTCGCAAGCAAAACCAAAATTCGAATTCAGTTCATTCTGCTGCGTGTAAAATGCCTGGCCTTCCCACCACAGTGGGCGAGACCTGCGTAAATCGCTCCAGTCAACGACAAGAACATTATTTTGGAGGAATAAATGTGTGAATTTCATCATATTTGCAATTAAAATTATACCAAAAGAGAAGAACTAGTAATTATAATGAGCTGCTGTTTGTGCGGTTATGAATAATGGAATTAAGTCGAAAATTGGATTTTGCCCCTATGTGTAGTTTCTCTCTCGCTCTCTCTCTTTCTCTCTCTCTCTAATGTTTTGCAGCACATGGCCTGTGTTTTGTTTGCGTTATGGCCCTAAAAGATCGATTCATCTCCAAACACGCGCACTTGGCTTTGCTCGCCGTCCCTCCGTATCCTTCTTTTGTCACCAATATAGACTTTATTTGCGTTGTCCGCCCACGCACGACGTGCCCGTGCAGCGACGCGCATACCTCGCTGCAGCACCCAAGACGGGAGATAAAGGCAGGCAGGCAGGCAGGCAGGGATTCGCGATCGTTTCACTCGCTCGCGCAGCTCCATCACAGCAGAAAGGGCGACCGAAAAAAATATCTCTTTCTCTCCCGCGTGGAAGCATTTCCGGCTCCGCGTGCTCCGTCTTATCGCCGCTGTGCACGCTGCTCTCCGGCCGGCTCGAGCGACACCAAAAAAGCAAGAAGCTCGAGGGCTGCGGATGCGGTTTCACCGTCTCATTTTTCACCCGCGCCGCGTTCCACTGACCTCGCGCCGACCATTACAAATTAGCACGAGGGTGTTTTTTCGTTTTTGTTTATTTATTTATCTATTTATTCTTAATTAATTTTCTTCTGAATGAGTAATCTGTGCGCGAGGAAAAGACCCGGAACTGCAGAGGAGCACAAGACACGCCTTCAAACAGGTTGTATTTATAATAACAATAATAATAATAATAATAATAATAATACTAAACTGTGGTATTATTAGGTTTACAAAGCAGAGGAACCTGCTCGTTAGCGCTTATTTAAAGCGCGACGACGCGCTTTGTTGACATTATTTTCCCCACACTTAAATCTTTCGCTCGTTAACGTCCAGCAGCTCCAGATTTATGGGGCTGAGGCTTCCTCTGATTTATGTCTCGACATTTTTTTTTTTTTGTAAAGGAGGGTTTCCTCCTCCGTACACGTTTTAAATGGGACAGTTTTATTTTTATTTTTTCACTTGAAGGGATGAGATTATTTTGTCAGAAACTTTTTAAAAATATAAAGCCAACGCCGTATTTTCTTCAAACCGTGTTTGTAGGTCTGTCCGTATTTATAGAGGTTTAATTCTTTTTTTTTTCGATGGTTGGAAAATGTAGGGGAAATTAGACTGTAAAATGTGGGATTGTATGAAATTAGATTTAATTGTACGAGTGTCTAGTGTCTTAACGCTTTACCATTTGGACATACAAATATTCTTATTAGGCGGGTAAAAGCACGTATAAATAGCCGTACTTTTGCCTGTTCAAATTTTAGAATCGTGAATCCGGCGTGTATTTAATTCTTAAACGTATTCCTTTATTTCTCCTGTTAACTGTTGTGCGTCTCCTCTCAGAAAATAGCGCTGATTTGATCCAGCAAATCGTGACTCGTCTTCAGGTGTCGACCTGCTATTTTCAACCTGACATCAAAACGGACGCCTCTTTAAATTCATTTCACCGCTTGTCTCGTCCTTCCCCGTGGCTCGTGCTCCTGTGGCGAGCCAACATGGCTGCCAGCAGCCCAGCAGTGAGTAGGAAGACTCGCCTTGTGTCAAGTCGTGTCCGCCTGCCTGCCCACTCACTCGCTTTCAGTGCGAGCGTGTCGGTCAGACGCGTGGGTTTGTACCAACCTTGTCTTTGACCTGCCTAATAAATCGAGGCAAAACAACAACAACGCTAGAACCGTTTATCTTTCAGCCTAAACCGGTCTGCTTTCCGGTTTTTACGCATTCGCATGTGTCTCTCTGCCGCTTAAACACTCCATCGCAAATATTACATTTCTCATGTAGGGTTTTTCCCCGCCGAACTGAAAACTGTGCCTTCGGTGCTGCTGCGGCTCTTCCGTGTAAAACATTAATTCCCAGCCTTTAGACATTCGCGGCATCACAAAGGGCCGCTGCTACTTGGAGCAGAGGAGCGCAGTAACACATTAACGCCGACTAGCCGCTTACAACAATCAGGCTTTTTCTCTCTCTTTCTCCCCCCCCCCCCCCCCCCCACTATCAGACAATAGTGCGCCAACAGCCTCTCTGGCATGAAGGCGCGCGGGCCTCGCAGCGGCATCAGGCGCACCTCTAATGGATGTCAGCCAGGCAGGCAGGCAGGCAGGCAGGCAGGCAGGCAGGCAGAGATATCATTTCTCAACACCGGCTCAAATATTTGAACTATTCCAAACGGTTTTGATGTGGGACTATCACTCGCCAGAAAAACAAACCCTTAACAGCGGACACATGTCCGGGATAAGATAAGATAAACCCGCAGCCGCTCGCCTCGTATTGTGCACGCCGCGCGACCAGCAGCACTATTTGTTATTTTTTTTTAATATTTTTTTTTTGAAAGTCAGAAACTTGAAATTTGATTATTCTTGAAAGCGACACTGTCCCATCCCCCTCCCCCCCTTTTTTTCTCTCTTTGCTGCTCCCTCTGTCCTCCCCGCGCCCTGGCTGGCGTTTGGAAATC
This sequence comes from Nelusetta ayraudi, assembly GCF_046127955.1. NCBI lineage: Eukaryota > Metazoa > Chordata > Actinopteri > Tetraodontiformes > Monacanthidae > Nelusetta > Nelusetta ayraudi. The sequence goes on along the minus strand of NW_027466066.1, from coordinate 645,148 downwards.
TATTTTTCAACGCTTCCCTGTCAGACAAATCAGATATGGGACCGAGATGGCAGCAAAGAAATATATATATATATATATTTAAATATATATGAAAAAAGGGGGGGAAGCGACGCCGTCAGACCCCCCCCCCCTTTCCCTCCTCTACCTCGCTCCCTCCGTCCACTGAAATGAGGCGGGTTATTGTTTTTGACACGGCGGCGGACGGCACGAATACGCGTTTTGAAAATCGCTGCCTCCGCCGTTATGACGTGACGCGGAGCCGCTCTAATTTGGTTACGCTAAGGTTTACACAGGTAGTGATGGCCGAGTGGGGAGACACGCGGAGGAGGGGGGGAGGGAGGGGAGGCGGAGATCAACCTTGGAAATGTAATTGTAGAAAGAGACGCCTGCTCATCCATCCAATCCAGCCGTCCAACCTTCACGCTCGTATTCCTCCCTGGATGACACGCTCGCCATTAGACATCATACGATCCACCATGTTGTGATTGCTATTATTTTTATATTTTGGAAAAATAAAAATGCATTTACGTTTTGCAAGATACTTTCTGTGTGTTTGCAATAAAGAAAAACAACCACAACAACAATGAAATGCTGTGTTCACTGCCCGGTTCCCTCGCTTTGCACTCTGCACTCTCCTGGCCCCGCATCAAAAACAACCCTGCCGAGATAAGGGAAGGAAATAATGTTTACTCCGGCCCACCCTACTGTGCTCTACATCCCTAACGAGCCCGCTTCATTTTCAGTTAGATGCTCAAAATAAAGGGGCATCCCCACCACCACGGCAGCGTCACACTGAGATATTGCGATGTGTTTTCTTCTGCTCTACAGAGAGAAATAAATCATTAATAAAGTAATATGTAAAGGACGACATCTGAAATGTGACGGTGAATAACTCACGATCTTGACACCCCCCCCCCCCAAAAAAAAATGGAGTCCGACTGTTGATTAACGATCCGATAGCTCCATTTCACCACATACACAGAATATAGTCAGTTCAAGTCCAACTGAAAAGTAGCAGCAGCACAAGTCCTGAACTATTGCCTATACATTTACGTGTGTGTGTGTGTGTGTGTGTGTGTGTGTGTGTGTGTGTGTGTGTGTGTGTGTGTGTGTGTGTGTCCAAAACCTAGTCGATTATTCCTGGTAGCTTTAGCCCCGGCTAACTGTGCTTGGGAAGCCATGCGAGCCGGCGTCATTTCGCTCTCCACCTCCACACACCCCTACACCGCCCTCCACCACTTCTTTTGGCTGAGCTACTTGAATTCTCTCACACCTCCCTCCCGGCCAGACTCGCGAGCTTTTTTTTTTCCCGCCCCTGGCCGCCGCCGGCACCGTTTTATGAGCTCTCGTGGCGGCGCCCGGTGCGCGAAAATTTAACAAATCTCCCGTTAATTGGTCGCCGCAGTCGCTCAAGAGCTCGGAGCCACGCCGCCAAGCCACGGCGAGCTGGAAAATAACAGCCCTGACTAATAACTGTGTGTGTGTGTGTGTGTGTGTGTGTGTGTGTGTGTGTGTGTGTGTGTGTGTGTGTGTGTGTGTGTGTGTGTGTGTGCATGAACGGGGGAGAGGAAGGGAGACTCAGCAAGCCGGAAGAGCGAGAACAGGAAAACCGGCAGCGGCGAGAATCTCGTCCTGCCTTTTCCTCCTCCTCCTCCTCGTGCTCCTTCTTCCTCGTTCCGGTGCATCAACGTCGGTCCATCGACCGTCATTTTTTTTCACACACACCCCCTTCCCCCCCACACACATACTCGGAAGAGAAAAAAGCTATGATTTATCGCGGGCAGCAGCTTAAACAACAGCACTCTCTCACAAACGCACAATGGCAGCCGCGGCGGCCGCCGCCGCGCGCTGACACCCCGCCTCACTATAAATCAAGAGAAGTAGCTGGTGGAGGGAGAGCAGGAGGGGGAGGAGGGGGAGAGGGAGGGATGGATAGAGAGAGATGTAGAGGCAGACGCGAGATGATGGGAGAAAGATGGAGGAGAATATCCAAGTGCTTCTTAAAACATAAACAGCCACCGGCGAGCGCGCGCTCGCTCTCGCTCTCTCTCTTTAGCTCTCTCTCTCTCTCTCTCTCTCTCTCTCTCTCTCTCTCTCTCTCTCTCTCAGCAGCAACCCGCTAAAAACAATGGCTGATGATGATGATGGTGATGGGTGGCGGTGGTGGTGGGGTGGTGGTGGTAAGGGCGACGTGTAAACAACACCGCGGCACCACAACATGCACGATGATGGCGTGATGGGTGGATATTAAGTCGGGAGACATATTTACCAGCAGCCAGCTTTTTAAAAATAGCTCGTGATTCGATTCAGTGGGAGGGCTGCGACGAGCAGGAAGCAGGCGAAGAAGAAGAGGAGGAGGAGGGAAGTAGTAGTAGTAGTAGTAGTAGTTGTAGTATAAGGAGGAGAAGAAGGAGGAGAAGGAGCCGCGCGGTTTCCCCCCATGCAGTCCCCCCGCCGCTCCGCTTCCGCAATACTCACAGTGTCCACAGCGACCCGCAAGACGCGCGCACGTCCAAATTTGTTTTATTGCAGCCTCCTTCTCTCTTTTCTCTCCCTCACTCACTCACTCACTCACTCCCCCCTTCTCTCTCTCTCTCTCTCGCTCTCTCTCTCTCCTCGGCGTCCCCTCTTCTTCTCCCCCTCTATCTTCCTCCCTCTCCTTCCTCCCTCGCTGCTATAGGGGGGCTCGCGAGTGTGTGTTTTCCTTTTTTTTCTCCTCCTTCACCCCCCCTCTCCTCTACTGAAAGGACACACACTTTTCCACGTCACACGCGCACACACACACACACACACACACACACACACACGCACGGAGGCAAAAGCAACCGAGTCTTACATACATTTTTCTGACGAGCGCGTATCTATTCTGCGATGCATTATTTAATGAATCGCGTGACGGGGGAGTGGTGTGTGTGTGTGGTGTGGGGGGCACCTCTGCGCTCGTGGGGCCTCTCACAATACTGTTGTGCGATGATTAAAAAAAAAAAGTACAAACAAATAACAATAAACAAAACGCATGATTAAGCGCGGGCAGCAGCAGCTTCACTTCTCAGCCGACTGTCGCGTTAACCTGTGTATTTGCCGTAAAGTGTGAGGTGGAGCAGGTGGAGGTCTAAGGCCCCGTGTGACGGATGCTCGGGGGAGAGAACTGTAAAATATGATCGTCACCCACCAGGTTTCGTTTTTTTTTGTTTTTTCTTTCTTTAAAAAAAAATGAGCGCACGCCCCGCACAGTTTGAGCCGTATTGCTCACTGTCACGTCTCTCTCCGCGCGCCGTTAGTCTGTCGACCGAGGAGGGAAACTCCTCTTCTGTGTCGCTCCTGTCGTTATTTTTCAGCACAAGAGGAGACGCGTCAAGCGTTTTATGTTTCACCTGGAGTTAAACTGAATGTTTAAGCGTCTGAAAGGACAGCAGGAACGAAATAAAATCAAAATATGTGGCAGCACATTTTCATTTTTTGCACAATTAGTTACCGATTTTTATTTATTTAATTTTTTTTAAAGATGTCCACAGACTTTCTTTAACCGATAGAATCAGAGGCGGAAAAAATGCTCGGAAACTGAGCTGATCGATTATTTTATTCGTCTAAGTTTTAACCGGTGGCTGGCTTGCCAGCTTTGATTCGTTTAGTCGAAATGAGGTGGACCAATTTATTAGGAATCTATCCGGGAGACTCGGTTTGGGAGACAAAGACAGAGAGGGAGAGAGAGGCATCATCGGGAGAGACAAAAAAAACCCCGTTGCGAGGCCACGGAGGGCAACAACAATAGGACGTCGGAATATTTCTGGCGCTCGCTCTCCCGGTGTCACGAGTCGAGCTTTCCCGCAGGAGAACAATGGCAGCCTGGTGGCTGGAGTGGAGAAGAAAGTGTTGCGGCTGGAAGGAGAGAGAGAGAGTGAGCGAACCTCTAAGCTGGAGGAAGCGCTTCAAGGTCAAACAATAGGGCCGCGCGTCACAACAACATGGGATGAGCGTGTGCGCGCAGCAAACAAAGCCACAGTCTCCCACCCTGTTTGTTTCTTTGCTTGTTTGTTGTTGTGTCTTTGTAGTCGTTAACGATGATATTTCACCCCGCTGAGTGACGAATAAAATGGAATATCTGACGCAATTACGCGTCAGAAATCGTTGGAACGAGTTTAAAAGCAAAAACTCAGAACAAGACAATATCAATAAACCAGAGCAGTAAAAAAAAAAAATCCTGTATCGTCACTGAAACACTTGATGGTGATTTTTTTTTATTCCTCGTTTTTTTTTTTTGGAACATTATAAAAGCAGCGCCGCTCTTTTCAAAGCGCTGGATCCCCTCCCGATCCGCTAAATTTCTTTATTTATTCTCGAGCGCCTTCCTCTCGGCGAGGTTGTTTTTTTTAACCCACAACAAGATTGAAATCAAACATTTGCGGCGGCGATGATGGCGTCTGTAATGACGACCATAAATTATAGCAGCCACAGTGTGAAACAACAGCTGAGATAAGTAGCGGCGGCGGAGACTCTGTATGGGCCCCTGCCTGCACGACGACAATGCGGCAGCGCCGCTGCTCACATTGGCGCAGCAGCTTGCACGCACTCGTCCAAACATCCGAATTATGATGCGTGCAGGCTCGTCAGCGAACCGCAAATTAATGCCGTGCGCAGCCAGCGCTGGAACTGTGCACATGTTAAAAGCCTTTCTTTTTTTTTGTTTTGTTTTGTTTTGTTTTGCTATTTGAACCGAAGCGCTCCATCATGCAAAACCGGCTGCCGGCCTCCTGCATTTGCATCAGCTGCTTGCGCATTTAATGGTCAAAGTCACGGCGAGAGAAACTAAACGCAAAGTAATCCGCGGTGGTAAACAAATATTTTTGTATTTTAATTGTTGCACGATTCTAATAATATTATATATTTTTTCCATGATTTTTTTTAAAATTGGTGCGAATGTGTGAATGATGACTCAGCCGCGGCGTTGTTTTAACATGTGATAACGGAGTGTAAAAGTGCTGCTTATTAGAGTGATATTGGGAATTCTTTGGGGCTTCTTCGCTGCCTTGCTCCGTGATAGATGAAGACAGGTAGATCCCCCCCCCCCTCTCCCCATCCCTCGTTAATGATTAACACGAGTCTGAATTAAAGAGAGGCCAACTGAAAATGTCTCTTTGTTCAAATGTACAATGGCCGTAAAATTAAAGTGTCCGCTACGTGATTAAGCGGGGATGAATTGGGCCGAGTAGAGATGATTCAAATGCAGCGGTGTTTGGTGAGCGATCCAGCCCGGTGGTGTTGTTTTTGTTATTATACTGTAACCAGTTGTGACTCTATGTGGGAGCTCTGTAGAGGTAACGGACAGTGAGAGAGAAGGAAAGAGATTGATTCAGCAAGCCCCGACATTTCGCCTTTTTTCTTTCTTTTTTTTTTATTTTTATACCGGGGCTCGTAAATCTGTCTCTCCGTGGCAGGACGCGCACAAGCGCTTTTTGAAAAATATTCCTCTGCCCGGCGCGCCGTGAGGTCTTCCCCCTGTTGGCGGCCCGCAGCTCAGACGTCTCCCGGCCCGCTGTCACGACGACACCTCAGTCACCTCTTCGCTTTACGCTTACATTATCTCGTAAACTTTTCTATTAATAATAATAACGGATGGAATCAGTCGCAGTTGAATCATTTCCAAATGGAAAAATAATGTCAGGGTGAAGTGGCTTATTTTAAGTGGGTCTCTGTATGTACGGGTCGCTGTTGAATTATCATCCTTATTATGATTAGCTGGGCGCGTGATTGATAACAGAGCCGCGTTTGAAATATGACGACTTTACAGTTCGTAGAAGTGTTTAATAGGCCGCCGTGTTGTCAGACTTGACAGGATCAATGACCGCAGAGCGATGTTCAACCTGCCTCACTATTGTTATTATTTTTATATTTATAGAAAGCTGGCGAGAGCCCGCTGAGCTACAGTGCGGATCAATGACGCTCAATATGTCTCATATTTATTTTTGCCTTCACGTCGAACCTCCGGATCGTTTAGTGCGTCCCAAAATCTGAAAGTGAAAATTTGCTTTTCTTTCCTTTTTTTTTTTTTTTTTTTTAGATCACTGAGCACGTTTAATTCTTTCCAAATCTGTCTTGCTTTGTCACTTTTACATATTTAGAAAGAAAATACTGGTGGATTATTTTGTATGTTTTAGTTGCGACCGCTGTTCCCTTCCTATGCTAAATATTCAAATGTTTGATTTGCTTCTTATTAATCAAATGTAGAAATGCAAAACGTTCCGTTGGCCTTCCTGAAGCAATGAAGCGAGGGTATTTTTCGTTGTTGGGGGGGAAATGTTCCTCGTCGTTTAGCGATTGCATAGTCACGTGACTATTTTTTTTGCTCGTCCTTACAGATCAGAGTCGTCGCAGCCAGTTGGGTATTGATGAGTGAAAGGCAGATGGGGGTCAGAAGGGCTTTTGTTGCAGTATCAATACGCTCGCCGCGGCAGCCTAATCCTCCGCCATTAGTCACACAGGCCGCGGAGGCCCTATTTATCATTCACCTCCAATACGGATATGAGCGAGCGAACAACCGGCGAGACCGTCGTGTCTCCGTTTAGCAGGTGCGACACCCGGGCGTCCAAACAGCGGAGAGGGTCCATGCACAGCCTCCGCCCTATTTATCGTAGTGGGGGGATTCGAAAGATGAATATAATGATGATCGCATTCGTTTGTAGGTTTTGTAGGTTATTGATGTGATGATGGGGTATCGGCTGACAACAATATATTCCTTCAATCCATCCATCCATCCATTTCCAATACCCGCTTCTTCCAGCACTGAGGGTCACGGGGTTCTGCTGGAGCCTCTCCCAGCTGTCTTAGGGCGAAGGCAGGGTGACACCCTGGACAAGTGCTGGCCAGTTCATCACAGGGCCACGTAGAAAGACAAACAACCATAAGCACTCACATACACACCTATGGGGCAATGTGGAGTTTCCAATTGACCTCACGTGTATGTTTTTGGACTGTGTGAGGAAGCCGGAGAGAACCCACGCAGACACGGGAGAACATGCAAACTCCACACAGAAAGGTCCCAGGCCTGGGAATCGAACCCTCGACCTTCTTGCAGTGAGTCACTGCGCCACCGTGTCGCCCAACAAAATAGTCCCTTAATTTGTAAAAAAAAAAAAAAAAAAAAAAAAGAAGAAGAAGAAAAAGGTTTTCCACTTTACAAACAAAGTAGCCTCGTCTGTATTAAACGCGCTGATTTAATGCGTATGAAAAACTTTACGGCCAACGTCTCGCGACCACATCGCCGGAAAACGGGCCGCTCGTGCGAAAACAAACGGCGCGTATACGCACACGTCGCAAACGCGCTTTTCTACACTCGACGCACGTCCACGCTTAAATGGCCCTCTGCGTGTGCGTACACGCGCGCGCGCGGCGGCCGGCAGCCAGCCTGGCAGCCATATATCTCTCGTGACGACCTCCTCCCGCAGCCCGCGCGCCTCCACCGTGACCTCCTCTGCCCCTTCCTCGCGCTCTCCGGAATAATAAATTTTCTCTGGGCAGAAACGCGGCCGCGAGAGGAAAGGGTGTGTGTGTTTGGCGGGGGGGTGGGGGTGGTGGTGGGGGGGGGTACGAGCGATTTGTCTGGCAATTAGCAAAGCACCACGAGGCTCACCACTTTGCCAGACAGACAGACAGAAAAGAGTTCTGCATCCCGTGCCAGCCTCACGGGCACACGCACAAGCACGCACACACACACACACACACACACACACACACACACACACACACCAGGCAGATATACATATTTGGTGCCTATATTAAAGCGGCCAGGCTCCACCAGCTGATGAACCAATGCCTCCAAACATTAACAATGACAGCACAGTGGAAGCCTCCTCTGTGTAAACCACAGGTCAGAGAGAGAGAGAAAGATGGCTCACATCTGCATGGACAGCCCCCCCCCCCCCTCCCCTCTTTCTGGCTGCTTTTACTTAACAGTTATTTAAGTGCTAATCCCGCTGAGATTACAGGCGGGCAGGCGAGCCTCCACCTCTTCAACAAGGTGGGGGGGGAGGGGGGGGGGAGTGCGGAGAGCAGCAATAAAAAGCGTGCAGAAAATGCCAGAAAAAGCCAGATCAATATGCAAGAGGAGCAGAAATCGCAGAATTAGATCTGGGCGGGCGTTTGTGCAGCGGCAGGACGTTTAATTTCACCACGGGGTTTTTAATGAACCCGCGTGAATTCAGAAATTAGATTCTCTCTCCATTCAAGCTTTTCCTTTTCTCTTTCTTTTTTTTGTCACGCTGAGAAACTTAAAAAAGAAAAGAAGTGTTCCGCCGCCGCATTATGATGGCGCCGGAGTAATGTTCTCATTTCCCTCGGTATGCACCCTGACATATATTTATGTAATAGGGAGCCCTGTAATATCACATCACCTGAATGCAGCATTTTTCACCAAAGTGCGTTGTGCCGCCGCCCTCCAAGCGCATTCGAATGCGCTCTCAGCGACGCGGTTTTCATCCTCTTATGCGCTGCGAGCTGCGCCACCCCTTTTATTAATGCACAGCAGCCCATTATGCAGCACTACAGCTCGGGCTTTCACTTTGCCTTTATTCATCTACCGTTCCAAATTTCATAAGAGGGAAAGACGTATTGTTTTGCTGCTTCGCTACGGCAGCCCGAGCCAACTTTCCTTCCCAGTGTGTTTCCTGCACTACAACCACTAATCTGCCAATATTTTGCTTCAGATTTTCAGTTTAGAATTACTGGTTTCATTTCAGCTGATGCAATACTCTGACGGTCGTGTTTAAAGGCCCAGTTTGTAACTTCCAAAGGATGTCATTGGCGTGGAATGGGACAGAACATGTGTGGTTTTAAGATGATGAAGTCAAAAAAAGAAAGAAGTCATAAGTTGCTAAATATAATAATTGTTACATTTTTATTATCTGAGGGTGTTTATATTACAGCGGAGGTAAGACCAGCGACATATAAGGCTAGAGTTTAATTTGACATTGCTTCCAATTGTTTCTCTCTCACCTTTTCATGCTACTGAATCCTACACACTGAACCTTTCAAACCCCTTGTCGCTATCTTTACCATCTCTCCATTTTGTAGAGGACATGTTTTGTGTTTTCTTTGTAATCTCAGGTCAACCAGAAAAACACCCTGACCGAACTCCTGCAGTGATACCTCCCTGCCTACAGGGGGCCACGTGGTGCAAAATGGCTGAAAACTGACTGTTATGTTAAGTTATTCTTTGCAAGTTATGATTCAATTCTTCGACCGATTGCGAGAGCCCTGTGATGAAACGCTAAGATGTCTTGGAAATGCCCTGGTGCTGCACTGCACCCTATCTACAAATACCAAAACCCAAAGACACACTACCCCCCCCACCCCCCACCCCCCGCCCTCCCCAAGTGTAAAGTAGACGTCTGGATCTCCCGACTGCCTTCAAGGCACTGCCACGGTGTTCTCGTGGAGAAAGCTGCTTTTCTTCTCTTCATCGACTGGATTAATCGTTGACTTATTGTTGGCACCAGACTCGTTGCTCCCTCGAACGCCGGCTCGCAGATGTAGCCACGATTAAAAACAGTCGCGGCGGTTTTGTTTCATTGAATCTTGAAACATTTGGCACAGCGATACCACGAAGATATTGACAGAGCGGAACGCTGAACAGATCCGCTCCGCTCTCGGCTCCCGTCTGCCGTCCGAATGCCCAATCTCAGGTATCACATTTGCATAACAGATGCGGTGAACCCCCCCCCGAGGTGACGCAACCTCTGACCTTTCGTCTCCTTGGCTGCTGGTTAGACATTGAAACCGGTTGTCCTACTGTAGCTCTCACCGTCAGATAATTAATACGTAACCGAAATTGAAGGAACGTTGAACTGCTAGTGGAGCAGCTGGGAAGGGTTGGGGTTGGGGGGGTAGGAGGGGGAGGGGGAGGGGGAGACAACCTGTAAAAAAAAAAAAAAAACCTAGCTAGCGGCGAGACAGCCGCGTGGCTCAGCGCGTCGACCGTAAAGTGTAAATACGCCACGCCGCTCTGTCTCCCGCCACTAAGACAACAAATAGATCCCAGCGGTTCGGTCGCTCTGGAGATACGAGATAGCCCTGCTGCACGAGCACGACGTCTTGTTTTGAGAGGCCGCCCCGCCTCCCCTTCGGCGCCGACGCAGCTTCAAAGCGACGCTGACAGCCACGTTTCAACGCCCGAAAATTAAAAAATGAGGAAGCCACCATCGCCGAGTGCAAGGCGGGACGGAGGGGCCATTGGGGGCGGGCGGGAGGGGATCGCTTACACGTGTCTCGCGTGTGTCACGCAGGATGCAAACGACGGCGGGCACCGCGCTAAGCGTTCAATCTCGTGGTTACACAAACAACACAATGGTGTACATGCACAACGTGTTCATTGTGGTGAAGGTTAAATCAAAAATGATCAAAAGCTTCCCCCCACTGCCGCCGCCGCTTATGCCACGGTGCGTTTGAGCGATCAGCGCTGCAAAACCAGGCAACATACACACACACACGCACACACACACACACACACACACACACGCACACGCAGGTCGGATTACCGGGCTGAAAAACGAGCGCCGGCCGGTGTGCCAGCGAATAATGGTTGGCGGCAGCTCGCTAAATTGCACGTAATCCCTCTTACAGTAAAACTAGGAGTGTTGTATTGCATCTGCATACTGGCGGCTGTGAATCGGCCCCCTTGTAATGAAAACCGTGAAACAATCCCCTGTAAGCCTCCATTGAACGCAGCGTGTAAACATGCTCGGGCAGTTTAGGAGGATTTCAGGCTCTGCTTACACTGAGGCCCCAGTCTGTCCAACGCGTCCATCACTAGATATACACAGGCCCCTCACTTCCAGCCTGGCAGAGAGGCCTGGCTGACCATTTCAGATCTAGTAACATTTTTTCATGTATTTAAAGTCAGCCTTGCATGATGACTATAAAATAACTCCTAAAACTACAGAAAAATCTTGTGTTTAGCCCTCTGTTTACAGCCTGCATCAGAGCATTTTTTTCATGTATTTAAAGTCCTTTATTATATAATATTTGGCCTTGCCTAATGTCTATAAAATAACTCCTAAAACTACAGAAAAGTCTTGTGTTTAGCTCTCTGTTTACAGCCTGCATCGGAACTTTTTTTTTTTTTAACTTCCTGCTAAATCTAATGCTAGCTAGATTGTAGCTTGGAGCTTTCCGTTTTTAGCACTCCATCTAACATTCCATTTTAGTTGTGACAGACTGGAGACCGTGTGTGCAGTTCAGCATCTTGTTCGTGGCAATATTTGGAGACTATATATCTGTGACATAGGTATATAGTATAGTATAGATACTGACGCGCTTATTTGTTATCTAACGGTGTTAGCTTGATGGCGGAGTGCATGTTTAATAGAGTTTTGATTCCTTTTACAGAATTGCTAATCATAGTTTGCCAAGTACCTAGTTTGCTAGTTGCCATGTGGAGTTGTGCAATGTTTGTACAGTGGTTCGCCTACGTGACATTTGAATTATATGGCAATACTGTAAAGAGTTGATAGTGATTATATTTTGTTTGTATGTTTTACTACAGTTTTTTTTTTTTTAAGTTGAGAGTGGATTCAACCACACTGTTCAAGATGGAAATGAGTAAAAAAAAAAACAACCTTAAACTTCCATTGGATCATCTCACATGTTAACTATCAAGCGAAGACAGAAAGGGCTGGTTTCTAGATTGCATGCACTTTCTGCAAAGTGGAGCGAGTAAAGAGGACGTGGATGTGCTTTTCTCATTTTCATTTTAACAGGCAAAGACACTTATGACAAAAATCCACTCGTTCACAATTGAATTGTTGATGGCTAAAGTTAATTTTTGCATCAGAACTCTGACATGAGGAGGGAATCCATCACGAATCAGGGGGAAGAATATTGTTTTAAGTGAAGTTTGTGAACATGCCCCCCCTCTCCGCCACTACACCCACACACCCACACACACACACACACTTCAGTCCAGTCTCAGCACAGCGACCATCAATCCCCACCTCAGACTGCACTGGCCTGCAGCTGACCTCCCCTGCTGCCGCCCAGGTGGTTAACTTGCCTGTCTGTCTAGCTGTCTGCCTCGCTGGTGGGAGCGGAGATATCAGCGCCGTGCCCCCGGGTTACAGTGCCCCAAACTCGGGCCTGTTATGACTAAGTGGCCCGGGGGGGCCCCGGAGGTCTGGGAATGTCTGAGTGAGGGGAGCGGGCGGAGGAGAGTCCGGCAGCACTGCGAGGTCAAGGGGGGTGCGGGGGTGGGGGTGGGGGGGTATGAGTGCTGGTGGTAGGGAGTGGAGGGGGGGGCACGGGTCAGCCTCTGGCTTCAGAGTCAGTGGACCTCATCGGTCAGGGGAAAAGAAAAAAGCCTGTGTCCCCTGGTTGAACCCTCTGCGGCCGCAGCGCAGTGCTGCCCATCGATTAGCTTCTCCTGCCGCTCTGCCTCCCCTTCAATACCGCCTTCATTTTCTGCCCCTCGCTCGCTTCTTATTTTCACGCATCACCGCCGGAGCTCCTTTTAAAAACCAGAACCGCTGTTTTTTTTTTTGTTTTTTTTTTTTCAATTTTAATCGCTGCCGGATTGATTTCTTCAAGGGTTCACACAGAAGTGAGTGCGCGTCCCGAGGCCGCGTCCCGGCTCAGCGGATCACCGGCGGCCCCTGAGTGGCTCACAATCGCCGGCGATCGTTCGCAGTTGTTCATTTGAGGAAGACGAAGGGGGGGGGGAAAGAAAAAAAAACGCCGCGTCGATCGTTTGTTTTCCGGCCAAATTGTTTTCGGAGCGCAGCGTGCGAGGACATCCATTAACCAACCAACCAGCCAGCCAGCCAGCCAGCCTGCGCTCCTCCAACTGCTTTTAATTTTTCTCCCTCATCATCCTCCTCCAACGCCGCTTCCTCCTGCATCGCTCCAGTATAGCGCGCAGTATTATTCATACTCCTGCCGTCTCCGCATAGCCTCTTTGCACCTGGCCGACAAAGCAAGAACGCGCGCGTATACGCATTACCCCGTCTCATTAAAAATAAATAAATAAATAAGTAACGTAGGCCTTTGCCGCAGCAACACTTTATAACCGCAGAAGCCCACAGCCAAGACAACATACATAATAAGCTGCGGGTGGAGCAGAAATGATTCACGTGGGTCACTCCCTCGTTCATTCATTAGGGCAGAGAATATTCGTGGAGTAATAGGCCCGGGTGCGTGCGCGTCAAATTGCTAATCCTTATGCCTAATGGCGTTTACAGATTAGATTCTCCAGCAGACCTTCAGAAATTATATATATATATGTTTTAAAAATATATAATAATATCAATAAGACGTATTTGTATTGGTACACAAGCTAAAACCTAAAAATACTGCGCGTAAAAAAAACACACACAAAACACAACAGATGCTCGAGGCCTCGCGAGCATAGCAGACACTCGCTGAAGTGACACCGACGCAGATGCGCAAACTCCACAAAAAAAACAACAACCCCGCAGGCCCCGTCACTGTTAGTAACAGCCTCGCACGCAAACAAACCAAAAGTCCCCCGGCAGCTTGAAATCAAAGCCCACCGGCCTGACCTCAGCAAATGCGCAGGGGGGCAATAAAACCATAAAAGCGCCACGCGCGCCAAGCATCAAGGAGAAGTAGGAGAAGATGAAGAGATGAATGAGAAGGGGTTAAAGATAGAAGTAAAAACGCAACACAGCACAAACTCACGGGCCTCTTACCTCGGAAGCTGCCGCTTCTCGCGACCTCTGGGCCATCCTCGTGCTTGTCGTCGTCATCGTCGTGGCTCCCTGGACTGCTTTGCTGCTGCATTCATTTTCCCTCTGGAAGCCTTTTCCCACTTCCCGAAGAGGAAGAAAAAACTTTTTTTTCTTCTTCCTCTAATGGTCGGATACTTGTGGCGTGTTAAAAAAAAAAATAGCTTGCTGATGGGTGGGGAGGGAGGGGTGAGGTGGATGTATATGTGTATACTTGTGTGTGTGTGTGTGTGTGTGTGTGTGTGTGTGTGTGTGTGTGTGTGTGTGAGAAACGGGGGGGGGGGGTCTTCCAAGTGTCTACCAAGACGTCTTCTTCTTCTTCTTCCCTCCTCTTGCCCGCTTGCGTGCTCCTTCGCCCCCCCCCCCCCTCCCTCTTGTCTTGTAGCAGAAGGGGTCTTGTGTGTGGCTGCCGGGTGACAATAGAGAAAGAGGAGAAGGAGAAGAAGAAGTGTTTAAAAGAAGAACCCCAAGAAGTGATTAATGATTTTTTTTCTTGCATAATTCTCGCATTTTTCTTGGGCCGCTTCTTGTCCCGTCCAGAAAAGTCATGCGGGTGTGTGTGTGTGTGTGTGTGTGTGTGTGTGTGTGTGTGTGTTAGCAGAGGGGTGGGGGGCATCTTCTTGGAAGAAGAGAAAGGGGGGGGGGAATCTGTTCACATTCACAGAGACGGCAGAAGGCCTCTTTGATAAAGAAAGAGGGGCTTGAAGGGGAGGAGAGGGAAAAAATATATAAGGATTCTTCTTTGGGTTTTATTGTGCGCGCGCCGTGTCACCCCTCGCGTAAAATTCATTTATTTCAACCTGGACTCTGCGAACACTCAGGGGGGCTGCAGGGGTTATTGTTAAGCCACATTAGTGTGTGTGTGTGTGTGCGCGCGCGCGCTCGGATTCTCCAATATAGAAAAAGAAAATTACACGGCATTCGGACACGAATATTATCTTATGTGAGGAAGAGGTGCACCACCACCACCATCCCCGAGGGCGTGCGCGTGTGTATAGTCGGTAGTGGTGGTATTAAACCTTATAGAATTCACCACAGAGGAGGAAGAACCTACAGAGCGAGTGTATGTGGCGCGTTTTGAGCAATTGGGCGAACAACGAGTTCTTAATTTTAAGACGGTAGCAACAAATGCAGTATGTTTGCAACGTTTATGCCAGCGGGTTTTTTTTGTTTTTTTTGTTTTGTTTTAAATGCGAGAATTACAAGCCCGGACGCGAGTCTCCATGCATTTCATTTGTCTTCCCATTTCTGGCTCGCCGTGCGTGTTTCAACACATGTGGGTCTGCGATTTAATAGCAGGGCGGTTTAAGCGCAGGCGGAGGAGGAGGAGAGGGGGGTCGGGGGGGGTGGAGGAGAGGCTTTCATAAACAGGAAGAAAACAGATAAATGGGCAGAGGGAGCCTCCGTGGCAAGAGGCCCAGGGAGAAATCAACCAACAAGTAATAGGGAATCTTCCCCGGGCCGAGCAATACGAGCGGCCCCAATTTGGGAGGGCACACTTTTTTTTTCTTCTTTTTTTTTTTTTTTGCTTAAAGTTCATCGGGAGAAATGCTATTTTCTCGCGCCCCGCCGCGCACCTCCCTGCTCTATATTTTTCGATACCTGCTCTAAGAAAAAGAAAATGAAAATTAATACGGGAGCCGCGCCTTACAAAAGAAGCCATTCGTCTTGTTGATTATCTATTTGGTTGTCAGGGTTTGAGCTATGGAGCCCGGCCTGCTCCCTTTTTTTGGTAATATATATAGAAAGGAGGGGGGAGAAATAAAACACACACACACACACACACACACACACACACACACACACACACATGCGCTTCTCAACACCGGTGCGCGAAACAGCGATAGGGAGAGAAAAGAAGGCGTGCAACAAAAAAAAAATTAGTCATTAAAGCATTAAAGGACCACGAAGTGAAAAACTATTAAATGTGTTTTTTCTCTTTCTTTCTTTCTGTAGGACCTTAGGAGGAGAAGGAGGAGGGGGGGGAGGGGCTGCGGGTCGTCCCGTGCTCTGTGACGGAGCGCGTCCGAGCAGCCGTTAAATTAACGGGAGAAGGAGAGTGAAACGGAGGGACGGTTTGTGATTTAAAACGAGATTACGGGACGTAATGTACCAAGATCACTCAGGGCCGCAGCAGATTAATCATCGCGGCGGCTGCTGATTCCTCCAGACGGGTCGCCGCCACCGTCTGTAGGCAAAAGCAACAGTCAAATTAAATGGAATTATTTTTCTGCAATCGTGTGTGTGTGTGTGTGTGTGTGTGTGTGTGTGTGTGTGTGTGTGTGAACGTACGAGCGCGTGCTTTAAATACCGTTAAACCTCATCGGGGGAAAACAGGAGGGGTTTTTTGTTGGTTTTTTTTTTAGCCCATTTGAGACCAGCTTTGGATGATTTGATGAAAAAATAAAATAAAATGTCCTTTGCATGTGATATTGTATTTCACAGTTGAGCCTTTACGGCCGCCGTAGCATGAAGGAGCACATAAAAGCAAGGCTGCAAACGTGGCTTCTTTTTTTTCATCCATTTATTTAAATTTCTATTAACTATTTACAAATAATAGATAGGTAGGTAGACAGTGGAGGAGGCAAAAGCAGACAGGAGCAACTTACACAGCGAAGGAAATTACACGTGTTTCAGCAATAGAAATCATTCGTTCCCGTCGTCGTGCGCAACGATGGGAAACGGCTCTTTGGAATGTAAAGAAAGTAACATCGATGAGAAACAAACACGTATAAGAACAAAAACATCATCTCGTGGGCACATTGTGACGAGAACAGAGAGAGGACAAAGGAGAAAGCAAGTGCGTGCGCATTTCATGTGCGGTGAGGGGAAAATATATAAAGGAGAGACGACAAAAGGAAAAGGATATAAAAATAAAACACCACAATTCAGACATCATGCAATGAAAATCTCCTTGTTTTTCTGAACTTTCTTGCAATTAAATTACACAATTTTTTTCACATATAAGAAACGAATAGCTTTAACCCTTTTTTTCTGAAGGTAGTAATAATAATAATTAGAATAATTCGTCACACAATTTCAAATAAGGTCATAAAAAAAAGCTGAGAGAGCCGTCACTTCATTAAAACGAGCAATAAAAAATTACTGAACTGACAAAATAAGAAAATATATATTCAGTACAACTGAGGTAATAGGTAGTACGCTGTTTAGTGCTGCGTTTTTAAAATGTTTTCATGAGTCTGTTTGTACCGACGTTTTTGGTTTTGGGGGATATTAGTGTCCTGTGTTTTGGGGAAGCTTAATAAAACCCTGTTTCGTTAAAATGCTTTAACATTTTTTTTTTTTTTTCCAAAACCCTGTCAGTCTGTTTCCCTGTATAAAACATA
Source organism: Nelusetta ayraudi (assembly GCF_046127955.1). NCBI lineage: Eukaryota > Metazoa > Chordata > Actinopteri > Tetraodontiformes > Monacanthidae > Nelusetta > Nelusetta ayraudi. The sequence goes on along the minus strand of NW_027466066.1, from coordinate 628,071 downwards.
AAAAAACACAAAACAATCAACGGCCGCAACAAAACGCTCCTCGTCACACTCGGAAATAACAGCATAACGTATATTTTTTTGTTTGTTTTTACAATCAACACTGAAATTTCCCCCCCAAAATAATAACTATAATTAACTTTAAAAAAGAAGCCGTATTTCGTCTTTTAACATAAAAAAAACAAAACAGATGCCACCGTCAGTCAGTTACATGCGCGCCTCCGTGGGTTAAACTAGGGAGCGCGCGTGCGTTGCCGGACGTTACGGGAGCCATACAAAATGTGCGGACGAGAGGGGCGCGTGTGAGAGCGTGCGCGTGTTACGAGTGTGCATCGTGGCGTCGGAATACTTCTCCTGCACTCGAACCCGAGTTTCCATTTGTTAACGCGTGCGTGTGCGCATGGACGGACGGGTCGGCGGAGGATGGTAGGTATAGTGGTTGAGGAGGAGGAGGGAGGAGGGGGGTGGAAGTGGTAAAGGGTGCGAGGGGTATAATGGGCAGAGCCACGGTTCAAACCCCCCACCAACTCCCCCCTCCTTTCTTCTTCTTCTTTTTTTTTTTTTTTTTGCTTTGTACCCGCAGAGTAAACATGACAAATGGGAGCCGAGTTTGGCATGATTAAAGATGAAAACGAGGATCCATCTTCAGCGAAAAAAGAGGAAGAAAAAATCTCGGTTGGGTAAAAAAAAAAGAAATCATACGGGGAGGGGAGAGAGACAGTGAGGTAGAGCGAGAGAGAGAGAGAGCTATATAAAGGCAGAAATATAAAAAGCAGAAAGAAAGACAGGGGGAGACGGAAGCAAAAAGAAAGAAAGGAAGCTGCCGCAATTGTCTCTGTCGTCGCCTACTTTTTTTTTGTTCATTTAATATTTTTTTTTATGAATGGGATATCTCCCACCCACCCCTCCCCTACCCACTTCATAACGTCATGTCGTATAGTGTGTAGCATCAGATCAGCATAGATCAGGGCCGTAGTGTTTGGGGGGCGGCTGCAGTGACAACCAACCCCCCCCCCCCCAGCAAAGAAAAGGAAACAAAAAAAAACACGTAAAATAATAAAATAAAATAAGGCGTTACTCCGGTCCAAAGTGCAGGTTCGGGTGGCTGGAAGCAGTGGCTGCTGCCGCTTCGGCGCACAGTCCAGGAAATCAGGGGATGACAAAGGAGGAGGTGGAGGGGATGGTTGCGGACATTCAGAGCGAGCAGCGGCCGCCACTATAGCTGCCCTCCGCCTCCTCCGCCGCCCAGAGCCTGCGAGTTCGTGGTGCCGGAGCCCGAGCGGACCTTGGTGTTGGGCAGCTTGTGGTCCTTCTTCCACTTCATCCTCCGGTTCTGGAACCAGATCTTGATCTGGCGCTCCGACAGGCACAGCGTGTGCGCGATCTCCACCCTGCGCCTGCGCGTCAGGTAGCGGTTGTAGTGGAACTCCTTCTCGAGCTCCAGGACCTGCTGGCGCGTGTACGCCGTCCGCGAGCGCTTGGGCTCGCCGCCCGTGTAGTTGGTGCTCACTGCGGGGGGAATAGACGTGCGCGTTAGGATCGTATGACACACACACACACACACACACACACCGCTTGACAAAGTATGATACACCCTATCTAAATAACATGTATACGACATAGCAACATAATATACCACTAACGATACATCTTGATAATATAACAATACAATAATCAGAATTTAGCCAAATATAAAGCAATGCTACTCGTAATGCTACTGCAAAAAATAAAGCGGTAAAATGCGGAGGCTTTGTAGCCTAACACAACAAACATGAAATGCTTATTGGTAATAACCGTCCATAGCACATTAGGGTCACGTGGGATAAAATCCTCAACATGCATTTTGAAAGACTTGGACAGCAAGGGAAATGTAATATAGAGCAAACGAGCACTGTGCACTGATGGGAATCTCCTATTATCTTCTAATAAATCACGGGGTATTCAAATCGCTTCTGTAGCCGTTTATTACGCTACGCTGTAGTTTCTTTCCAAGATATTTTCCCCTTCTCCTGTTCCTTCTTTCTCCTTCTCCTCTGAATGGCTTATCAAATGTCATTTTAGGCCCCGGGGGCGCATGTGAATCGTGCCCAGCGCAGCCGGCCTGACCCCCGGTGTCCAAATGTTGTGATTTAGGAGCGAAGCGGGACCAGCAGCGTCCGTTGCGTTTAAAGGCTGGGGGGGGGAAACAAAAAATCCGCAGCTGTCCCGACACGTTTGCGCACGCACGACCTGGAATGTAGAATGTCTATAGCGCAAAGAAAAAAAAATACATGTGAAGAGCGAATGACGGCGACATGAGACGAAGTCTTTCTATTTTTCTCCCCCCCCCCCCCCCACCTCCTCCTCCTCCTCCTCCTCCTCTTCCTCCTTATTGCTGACCTTGTGCACAGATGCAGCGGGCCGAGGACAGCCGTGTTTGCATTGTCCTCTCTGAATAAACCGATTGAGGAAGGTGGCGGTGAGGGTGGAGGATGAGGAGGGGAGGGGTGTGCGCACCATATTACACGGCGGCACAGAATGGCCGACTGGGCAATGGTTGAACAAAATCCCTTCGCAGCGTCCCGAACTGACGACGTACGACTGCAAAGACGGTGTCGTCTTTTATTTTATTAAAAGGCGAGTGTGCGTAAGCGAGCAAGCGGCAAAAGCTCGCTCACGCAAAAAGCGGAGGAGCCGAGTACACGAGCTCGACGCTGCTCGGGTTTTTTCCCCCTTGTCTTTTCTTTTTACATTAGTGTTTTACGGCCGCCTTCATAAACATGAACATTCCAGCTGCCATAAAACTTTCCCTCCTCTGGTACGAGGTGGTTGGGGGACTCGACAAAGTAAAGTACACCGTTTATACAAGCACGACCACTTAAAATCAAATTACCGGAGCATAAAAGCTAACTTATGGGCTCGGCTGGAGTTGTCATAAGGCGGAGGAATTAGAGCAAGATGAGCCCGAGATAGGAGCTCAAAAGGCGGCACCTCGGCGAAGAGGTGTAATAAAAATTTATGGAGGGTGTAATTATATTGGCCCCTGCAAACAGTCGCTCGTAAATCTTGACCCAACGGCTACTCTGCACTACTTCTAAGAGAGAGAGAGAGGGCGGGGGGGGGAAACGGCAGGGAGGTGGGGGGGGGAAGCCGTAGATTCTGACGGCGGGCGGACACCTCAAACTGGGTGCACGCGTGTTGCACGGCGCGCTGCACAAAGGGGCGCAACGGAGGTATAGCGGAGAGTTGATATGGCGACCGCGGCCACTTACCGATGTTTACGTGGACTTTCTTCATCCACGGGTACACGACGGGGTCCTTGCGGCCGCCGCCCGGCGACGACGCGCCTTGGTTGTGGGGCGTTTGGCCGCAAGAGGCGGGTGGAGGAGGCGGCGGAGGAGGCGGAGGAGGCGGGCTGGGTGTCACCGAGTCGCATCGGTGACTCTGCTCCGCGACGGCGGCGCTCTGGAGCCCGGACGGCGGTATGACGTGACCCCGAGGGGACATCACCACCGAGGCGGGCTGCCCGCCGCCCTGGCACGGCGTGTACGGCGGTTCGGATCGCTGCTGCTGCTGCTGCTGCCGCTGCTGGTGTTGGTGATGATGGTGGTGGTGGTGGTGGTGGTTGTAGAGAGAGTCCGGCTGGAAGGCAGCGGGCTCCTGCCGCTGGGAGCCGTAATAGTCCGGAGAGTGGCTGGGCAGATAGTCGCTGTGTGAGTACTCCTCGCACGGTGGGAACTTCGGGTCCACATAGTTGGAGTTGATCAAATAGGAGCTCATGGCCATCAATTCCCCGCTTTTTTGTGGGGGGGCGGAATCGCACCTAGTCGGAAAATATATAACTAAAATTTATATCTCATCCCTTTACTCTTCGCTTATTCCTGTTCCGTTAAACCCTCCTACTTTTCTGTCAAGTGAACAAAGTTGAGCGAGCACGTGACGGCGGCCGGACCAATGGCGCGCCTCCGCCGCGGACCCCGGATAAGGAAATGGGATTAGGCGAGTGCGCGGGCCCCCCTACCCCGAGCACGCGCGTCACCGCACGGCCTCAGTTTTTTAATGGGCGTTCGTTCGCGGCGCTACAATACTGTCCGCTCTGCTCTGCGCAACCCCGCCCACACACACACACACATACACAAAACACTTGACTGGCACCCATCACAACAACAACAACAACAACAAGAAAAAGCGCCGCGTGACAAGCTCCGAATGCATTCCGCACAGCCAGTGAAGGAACGTACAGTGTGGATGACGAGCCCGCCCCTCCTCCTCCATGCAATGGAACTTCCAAAATAATAATAAAGTGAAAACAGCAACAGCAGAAGGGGGGAAAAAATAAAGAGAGAGAGCGCTGGAGGGGATTTAAAGTGGCGCCTGCACCGCCCTCTGTGTACATCTGGGTGTGTGTCGCCCAAAAAAAAAAAATCCCCCTTTTATTCTTGCTTTCTTTTCTTTCCTCCCCCCCTGATGTGTTTCTTTTTAAGTCGCTAATGACGGGGAGTGAAGAGTGTGGAGAGTGCGGCCTGCCTTTAAACTGCTGCACCGCCACCCAGCAGCAGCAGCACCGTGGCAGAGATAAATCTGCCTTGTTTAGGATCGATAGAAAATTCATCAACTAATTCAGGTTGCACGGCCTCCTAAATCACCGGCCGATCTTTTGCATTAGGAACCCAGAGCACCGCGCGTATACACGCACGCAGCGCCGTTCGTTTCTCTTTTTTTGGAGTGGTTAAACCGTGTTGCTCAATCAGACACCATGTTTTTTTCTCTCTCTCTCTCTCTCTCTCTCTCTCTCTCTCTCTCTCCGTGCATTTAACTCTCCGTGCATGATAATTCAGTCTCCAGGCTCGCCTTCGCTCCATGGCAGGAAGCAATGGGATTTATTTCCCCCCCTCCTGTTTTCCGATATTAACATCACCTGCACAGGAAATCCATATAACCTCTCGAAATTATTATGCCTCTGCTTTTTTTTCCCTCCCCCACAGTCAATCACCTCAATTTACAGTAAACACGCACACAATCCTGTTGTCTTCCTCCGCGAAACGAAATAAACACGGTGAGCTGTTCACACGTATATTTTTGCAAAGCTTTTTCGTTATTTTCCAAAGTTCAACACACCAGCGCCGTTTCAACTTCGATCTTTTCTCGTATGAACAGACGTAAAAATCACAACAATAATTCCAACTTGCATTAGCACAGTGTTTACGACAGGAAGCACTCGGGGAAAAGTGCACCTCTCGCCACAATCTTTGCAAGATTATCCAATAATTTCACCTTTTGAACAAAAGCGCCGTCGCTTAAGCACAGTTTCGTCACCCTCCCTTTCGCCATTATAAAGCTGTGCACTCGCACGCCGACACTCCCAGCCAGGATGATAGAGATATCTGAGCCCTTTGTTTCCAGAAAATTGACCGTCTATAAATCGACCCCCCCAACGCGCGCACACACACACACACACACACACACACACACACACACACACACACACACACACACACACCTCCAATATGCTCCTCGGATGAACACCGGAGTCAACCGCGTCATTTTTCAACCAGACGAATAATAAATAAAAGACTCCAGTTGGCCTTTTAAACCGCCTCTGACGTGGCTCGGGTTATCGAAAAAAAAAAAACTAAATAAGTGTGGAAAAATGTGATTCATTTTCTTCACTTTGGTGGCGAGGTGACCGCAGCGCGGTTTTTCGAATATTTTACGCTGCTGGATCGCGTAACCTCTCATTCGAAGTCGTCCAAATATAGGCGAGATTTGCCGTATTTAAACAAAAAACCTTTTCTCAAAAAAAAAAAAAAAAAAAAAAAGATTTATTATTGTGAAGCTTTAATCACCGCCGTGAGTTGGCCGGTTCTCCTAAATAGCGACAGAAGGCCTTGGATCCATCGCTGCCGTCGTGTATAAATCAACTATATACTCCCCTAGAAGCGAATTTGTGATTATTTGAATGATCGTTACACAAATCCGGATCTACAGGGTAGATATAGAAGACAGTGGTTCTCTGGAGGCGCGCGGTTGCACCGTCGATAGATTTTTGTTGTTTTTATTGCTTTCATAAACTCCCCGTGTCGCAGCCACACTGGAATATTTCCATCCATCTGTACAGTTTCTGACCCCCTCACCCCGACGCCGCTGGTGGGACTTCCGGGAAATGAAGTTATAATGCCTTGACACTTCCTGTAAGTCAAGGGCAACCGCAGTGCAAATGGCAAGGGGGGTTGAAAGCGGGGGTGTAAACATTTTCTATTGTTTTTCTAAAAATAGTTATATTAGATTAAAGTACATATTATGAATAAATAAATAAAGAATACGTGACAAATGTGGACAAAACCGTGTAAGAGTCTGTGCTTGCACCTTCATTCGAACTAATAATGGAAAATACATTTAACTAAAGTGGAAAAAAAAAACTTTTCTTTGGTATTTTTTTCAATGATTTTTATTTGATTATTTATTGTTTATTTACTGTTATTTGGATACGAAATGTATTTATTTTAATGTTAGCTTATTATTAATATGACTATAGGTATTACTATTATTATTTTCAATCCACACTCTTTAGCTCAGTGGTGAAGACCAGGCCTCCGCTTTTATTTTAATATCCCTTTTGCCAAATAGTCTGTTGTTTCTCTATTTAGGAACAAAGTTTACTTTTTCACAGCATAAAAATAAAAGAAGTTTAAGTTAAAAGTAATTACCCTTAAAAAAAAAAAAAAAAAAAAAAAAAAGAGAGGCTCAAAAAATTAAAAAATAAAAAGGTGGGACAGACCTTTGGCAGCTCCAAACCTGGACCGTTCGAGCAGAATGAACTCGATTAAATGAAATCAAAGACAAATTGCCTGGCCAGGGAAACCCGTCCTATTTAAAAAATGTTCTGACTGGTCTGACTGAAGAATAGATGGACCAATGAATAAATGAATGAGTGTCCCTTCACTATGGTAAATGACTTGTAGCCTGCCTCCAAAACTCCCGATTTAACTGAATTAAGAAGTAATGTGATGACACAGACACACAGAGACACACACACAACTATTCTATCTATCTCACCATCTATAGTCACTATAGTTTTCTTAATTCCTTGACAAAATATAATTGAATGACAATGAAATATTATGTGTTAATAGTATGTTTACATACATCATGCCTTCTTTTTTAAACAACCCAAAGCATTAAATCTGCAGTTAATTCCGGTTTCTCTCTTTTGATACTGAGTGCTGCTTTGATATGATTCCACGATGCTCTCAGGTGTACCGCTCCGTGTAATTTCCATCTTCTCCCGTGCTGCTCCCACATTGATTTTGTGACACCGACACTCCCTGCGTGCTGCAGGCGATAGTGCTGCTTCCTCTAAAAGTTGCCCATACATCACCGGACTGGACAATAAAAGCAGAGCGACGCGGTCTTGAGAGACACAATCCCGCACCTGCGTATAATCTGACGCATTCACATTCGCGTTTTATTCTTTATTACTTGTACTCTCGATTCTCTGCGTTTCCCTTTGCTCACCCTGCAAGACTTTAAAGTTGTCTTGTAGTCTTCTATCGTCTCACCGCAGGTGTGGGCGTGTTTCTGTCACCTTGACCTCCCGCTCCGCTGCGGGTCATCACAGGTATCGATCAAGGTGTGTTGAGTCTGACTGCCGCACTTCCCCTTCCCTTCCCTTCCCTTCCCTCTGTCAAGTTTGTCAGCAGCAGCTACTCAGTCCGTCGGGAGCCCATTGTGTGCGACTCCAGGTAGAGGTCAATGTGCAAACCCAACAACAAAAAAAAACAACCCCCCCCCCCCCCCCCCCAAAAAAAAAAAAAAAAAACTCCACCAAGTCAGATGCATTAGGGACACTCGCCAAATAGATTTAGAAGCCCCAGACATGGTGTAATCTAATATAAAACAAATAAAGTAAAGCCTCTCTAATGGAGCCGCACTCTTTAAGTGTCTGCTGTGCTGAGAAGCGCTTTTTTTGAAAACGGCATCCTTCATTTTTTTATTTTTTTTTTGGAGTCGACTTGATTTCGGCAAATGGTATAAATCGTGCTGCTGACAAGAGGCGAGGGACCACTTCACTTCACTAGCTTCATGCCTGCGTGTCTCGAAAAACCAGACCGTCCTGTTTACACACAAACACGCTCGCGCTGAACTTGAAGGCTGCAGACAGCGTTGGGAAAATACCCTCGCCGCGTTTCGCCTCCGAGAAACATAATCGTGTTGTGATGCAGTGGAAGGAAGATGTCAAAGCAGATTTTTAAAAAATAAATAAAATTAAAACACAGCGTTTTATTGCCAGTCTGTTCTGTCCAACACAAACATGGGGGGTGGGGTGCAATGGGTGAAATAAAAAGCAATCAAACTTTCCGAGCGGAAGTTAGCCGGAGTGAATAAATAACTTTTAAGTGTTTTCGCAATTTTCCCAGCCTCGTCCAGTTTGCAGAGCCATCAGCCGCTCAGCAAACCGAGGTGTTGTAGGCAAAGCTGCAGGAAGCAGAAAAGAGCAGATCTCCTCCTCCGAACTCGGATTAAATGACTAAAACTGGTTGTTTTTTTTGTGCACGGAGGTAAGGCACCATTTCATTATAAAATAGATTGGGGGGGAAAAAACGAACAAAATAAAACTAATGACTAGAAATTTGGAATAAAAAAATCTTAGGTTTTTTTATTTGACTAAAATCAAATGTTTTTTGTCAGTGGTATGCAGTGGTAAAATACGCATAAAAGAGGCTTGAACGGCCTCTTTATGTGCGGCGGCCGGACTTGTCAGTGCTCTGAAATATCACGGAGGCTGGGGGGGGGAAAAGGCGAGGCGACGACGCGATGAAAAATGCGGATTTGGCCCCTTTGTGCGACTTGAAAAATACATCGCGCTCTATTCCCTCGGTTATTGTCATGCAAAGCGTCGCGGCGACGCAGAGAAAGAGAAAAAACAAAACAAATGAAGCGCCGCTGAGGCCTGACGTCGCCCTGCGCATGTGGCACGCATCAGTCGGCAGCGATGTCCTTAGCTCGGGTAAAAACTATTAAACTAAATTAATTCCAACAGCAGGCTACCGCGCAACACGTCATATCTGGAAATATAAGCAGCAGGGGAGCCAGTACATGACAGCCGTCGGGGTTTAGTGAAATGTTATCCAGCTGCAGCACTCGCCGCCTTTAACATCCGCAGATTTGTTCCCTTCAGATCGAGTGCGAACGCAAGTTCGACTACAAAAAACGTTGTTTAATAAAGTACAGGCTCGTAAATCAACTAATAAAACGTAGCAAGCTAATTATATCAATCAAAGCAAAGCAAAACACATCGCTGTGCTAATTTCCTTTTGTTTGTTTTTTTTACATGTCTTAATTAGCTTGCATATTTGAAGATGTTGATAAACACAGGTTGGGGTCGGTGCAGTGAGTTAATGTTCCAGCACCACCTCTTGTGAAGAAACAAGCGCTCCCCGCAGATCAGCAACATTTTTATTCCGCTCGCTGTAACGCATAATCAAGGAAACGGCACGTTTGCAATCGAGCGCAGGAACACAAACAGCCCGAACCACGAGCTAGCGTAATATGCTTGCACAAACGTGCACACCAGAGATAAAAAAAAAAAATAAAAAAAAAAACACGAATCTGCAGTGATCTGGTGAGTAGAAAATGCAGCAAGGTCCACTACCGTGTTCCTGTTTTTATTTTTGTATTTTTGTATTTCTTTTTTTTTTTTTTTTTTTTTTATCAATCTCGCTTTATTTATATTTTTATTGATACGTTTTTTTTGATGGCGTGAGTTAAAATTGTGGGAGAAAAATGAATGTAATTGTTAGAGGGTTATTTGGGGGAGAAAGTTGTCCATCGTGACCTTTAACCTCCCTCCAGCCACGACCTCTCGTTCACCCTGGGTTAGTGGCTATCTATGTGGTGAATAGATAAAACTGTAAAAATGGGAGAGTCAACCTAACAGTACTCGGACACCATGCGTGCAAACACTGCATTTTGTAGATGTCACATAAACGGCATAGAGCGTATTTAAAAACCTCTGCTGACGATATAGTCCACTTTGAAACACACACGCACAACAAATTGTCCGCACCAAATTCATAAAACAGGTACCAAAAATGATGAATTATGCGAAGAAAACCAGGCAACGTCACCATGCGAGTGGACGGATGATCCAAAACAATATTAATATTAATATTAAAACCGCATAAAACCAAACAGACTCAAACAGAAGGCTGAGAATGAAGTGTAAGAGTGTGTGTGTGTGTGTGTGTGTGTGTGTGTGTGTGCGTGTGTGTGTGTGTGTGTGTGTGGAGAGAGAGCGAGAGAGATGGGGGGGGGGGGGGGTCTGCGGCAGCTCCCGCAACACGTGACCACCCCTCTTCTCTCAGCATGGGCGAAGGCACCTGCCACACACACACACAGACCACGCGCGCACACGCACACTAACGCAGCAGATATGCAAATGAGCCAGCCCGCTCTTCCGTCTTTCATTTTTTTTTTTTTTTTTTTTGCGTGTCGTCCCACTCACTTGTGTGCAGCTCGCGGATCAGCCTCTCCCCCTCTGTCTCTTTCTTCGGCGTCGTCGTCGCATCCCATCCGCTCCATCCATCCATCCGTGGTTTTTCCCCTCCTTCTGCATGTTCTTCTTCTTCTCTTCTTCATACTTTCCCCCTCGAAAAAACAGCGGCGACTCTCGCACATGTCAGCCACTTCCAGCGCCGAGGCGACTCATCCGTGCGCGCGTCACCACTTGCCATCAACTCTATCCTTCTCTTCTTCCGACGCCACAGGTTTTTTCAGGTTTTTTTCAGGTGTTTTTTTTTTTTTTTTTTTTTTTTTTGTTTCGTGACCTCTTCGGGATTCTTCGTGGCATCTTAAAGAGAGGAAGAGGAGAAAAAAAAAGTCACGCTGTCATTTCCGTGGACACTTTGGGCTTTCACAGTCACGCGAGCACGCACGCATGCCGGGACGCAGGAAAAGGGACGATCCGGTTTCCAGCAACAGGGCGCAAAAACACCACTGCGTCAAAAAAAAAAGCAAAAAAACAACTGGTAAAAAAAAAAAATCGTATCGTATCCGCATTTTTTGACGCGCGCTGTCATCGTTCGCTCCCTGAGGATCTTTGAAAATCCGGCGATTCACGAATACAACGCGTTACCCGTTCCGCAACACACGCGCCCTGTATACGCTTTAAACAACAACAACAAAAAAAGAAAACCTGGAACCTCGTATCTCCGTCACGTGGTGGAGGACCCCCCCTCCTAACCCCCAACACCCCCAGCTCACCGGGCTCACCGGCGGCTGTTCCAGCCCGAGGAGGTTCGGGGAGGTTCGGAGAGGTTCGGGGGGCTTCGAGGGGAAAGGAGAAGAAGCGCGGCTGCCGCGCCGCGAGGCTGTGGGGGCTCTTTAAGCCATTAAAGTGTTGCGAGCGAACGAGCGTATGTGTGCGTGCGTGCGTGCGTGCGCGCGCGTACTCAAGTTTTCAAATTAATCTGCCAGTTTTGGCACACTCTTTGTTTAACGGGCGAGGCGCGTCACACACACACACAGACACCCCTTCCTCCGCGCCCCCCCGGTGCAACATTTTAATATGGGGTGAGACGCGCTGACCTCCCGTTCACCCCGCACTCGGCCCAGCTCACCCCCTCCCTCCTCCTTCTCTTCTTTTCCTCACTTACGCCCCCACCTCCCCTTTTCCGCACCCTTTCTTTCTGCCATTTCCACCTCTCCGCTACTCCCCTTCTCTCACTCTTTCGCCTCTTTCTGTCATTTTGCCCCTCCACCACCACCACCCCACCTTCTCCCCCCTTCATACCAAATTGAGTTGGAGTCATTACTTTGAAGAAAAATGATCCCGAGAAGTGAGCGGAGAGGGAGGGAAGGAGGAGTGGGATCTCTTTCTTTTCTTCCTTTCTTTCCTCGCGAGATTTTTTCCCCCTCTCCCAGGATCCCCTTCCTTTTGTTGTAGCAATACAAATGAAAGCCGTGTCGCGCGCTGACACGCTCGTGTCTGTGTGTGTTAGAGAGTAAAACAAATTATATATATATATATATATATATTCGTTCGGATACAAATGTGTTGTGTTACAGCTCCGACTCGACTCGGCTCGTTTCGTCGTGTCATGCGTCGCTCCAGCGGGGAGGTATCAGGTGGAGCTCGATCTATTGACGTTTTGCTTCGACTCAGTTCAATTCCCTTTTATCGAATTCAGCTGCAGCCATATGTCCACACTCGCAGCTATTGCTAGCTATTGCTGTTTCCTTTGCTGCAATTGCGTCAACTTTACTCGTGTATTTTTTCCCCCCCCACAATGAAACACCAACTCCCTCCACAATAAAAGCTGACGTGTGTGATCTATTTTCTCTCCCTCCAGTCCCCCATTCGACACTGAAAAATGCCCCTTCGTTGCGCGACCCACGTGACCGCTTGGCACGCGCCGCGCATGAAATTGAATTAGCCGCGTTGAACTCCGGATGAACCCGCGGCGAGGAATATAAATGTACGCGTAACGTCGTTATTAGCCCATTACCTTTTTGGAGATATGGAGAGGAAATCATGGCAGGGGAGGGGCAGTGCCTCCCTGGTTAGCGTGCTGACGTCAAAAGGCTGCGCCACTTCCACCCCTCAACCCCTGACGTCTAAAATCTCCTTATTTTAACCTCGACTGTTTTTCTGTCATTCACTTTTATATATTTTTCGTCATTTGTTTGGCTCCGTCACTTTTGTTGCCGTAGGTTTAGTAAAAGGTCACGTCGTATCTAGAAAACCTGAATGGGTATTGTGTGTCAGAGCAGACAGAGATGTACACAGCAAGATGAGAAAAGAGGGCCGCCCACGCCCTCCTCCCACCACCTCTTTTAGCAATGTAAACAGTGCCAGACATAAATCATAGAGCAGAAAGATCAGATAAGAATAGCAGTATTTTTGGGGGGATGGTGAGAGAGATAAGAGTCTATTTTTTGACGGGGTCGACTGATAAGGCGGGAGGAGAGGAAGAGCTGCGCTTTGCTCGACTGTCTCTCCGAAATAGTTTGGAATAGTAGCAGCGGAGCTATAATAACTTAAAAACCAAATTCCCATTGTGAATCCATACCATAGTATTTTGTCGTAAATGCTTTCAGAATGAAATGGCCATCTTATTTTTATTTTTAATTGTTAGAGTCAATGCTTGGTTGTTTGACTGCATGTCTTTGGATACTGTGAATACTTGACTTCTGCTCTCTCTCCCTCATATTGGCCCTGTGAGTGGAAAGACCGATGTACCAAAATAAATGTGAAATGGGCTGGTGGCGTTTCAAATATTCGGGTAGAGTATAAATATATTCTAATATGTATTCTAATGTCTGGTAATCAAAAAGTTTTATTTCTCAAGGTTAAATCTAATGTTAATTAAATCCAAATACACAAATTTACACATTTTCTCTTCATAGTATAGAACAGAATAGAACGTCACAATCCCACATTGTGGAAATCTGCATAATTACAGCAACAAAAAGTAGTGCAAAGAGAAGGAAAAGAGGCTGGAATTCACAGATGTCTTGAAATAACCTCATGGCGGTTTATTATTTTCCAACTAAACGGCTTTGGCCAACGCGGGCCGCGGTGAGTAAAGCAAAGCAGGCCCACACCTGCGCCCCACAGCCACCCACCCATCCACCTCCATGTCACCGAATACCTTCCGCTCACCTTCAACCCTGCCATTTTTCCTCCTTCTTCCCTCCTTCATCTCACTCTGTAACGTGGCGGCAGCGGGAGGAGCTCCGCTTTTGTTGCCAGTGAAGGGAAGGGAAGGGAAGGTCAGGCCTTCACCTCTCCTTTGCCTCCCACTATCATTTCTCTAATCTGCCCCCACCACCACCACCTCCACCTCCCACGGTTTTTGCCTTTGACATACAGCAGTGGGTTCTGGAGTGGAGTGGACTGAGGAGAGGCGAGGGCGGAACTCGCGCTCGACAGTGAACTCTCGACCCTTCAACTCGGTGAACCCTTGCGGTGCCGCCTGTTAGCTCCCTCCAGCTAAAGTCAAACATGCCTTGTTGCTGCTTCCAATCGCACTGCCCTCCGAAGGAGAAACAAAGTCTCACCCCCTACACACGCAGTTCAGCTCAGTTGTAGTTGACCTGCTGAAAGAAACTACAGCCCGGGGGCCATATGCAGCTTGTTAAACTAAACTTAAAAAATAGCTGTATTTCATCAATTTTTTTCAGTGTTTCAAGAGTCATAAATACCGTACACTGATTTTGTTGGAACTTTGCTTTGGTTCATTTTCAATTGACATTAAAAACACATTTTCTCCTGATCCATGATATGTTTTTTCCCCAATGAGGTGTGTCACCAAAACACTCCATTCATCTGCTCTTGCTCCTGCTCCTGCTCCAGCCCCCCCTGTCAAATTTTACAACACGCCGTGGCCCCACCAGTCAAACAGTTTGCCCACCCCTGCCTTAGTTCTTTCGCTTGGGGCCAACCAAACCGAGGACACTGAGAACAAATACTGTGGAAAGGCATGTTCTAGTGGTGTGTTCAAGACCGCACCAACCGAGACCAAGAACTTATCAAGACTACAGTGTGTCGAGAGCGAGACAAAGCCAAGGCTGTGTGTATTAAAGGAAAATCACGACGAACCAGAACAAATGATGAGTATCTTATTTTAAATTCAAGCTTGCTTCAACATAAATAGAACCGCAGCGCTTCTTTTCAGCAAAGTGTCTTTTAATAATTTTCTTGCTGCTTTGCCGGCTATATATTCATTGCTCCATAAAATGTAAAAATAACCTAACTAGGAATTATTTAACTGAAAATGATGGCACGGCCAAGCATGAGCAAAATGGGTAAATATTTTTTAATGTCTGAGCTCAACGCTAAAAAAAAAAAAAAGAAAAAAAAATACACTCTTACTTATGGTAGTTGTGAAGGACCTGAAAAGTTCTGCTTCATGACTCTATAGGGGTGAGGTCTAGTCCCGGTCCGAGACCGAGACTACACCGAGTGAATATACCATTGAGACGAGACCCTTAAAAAGTGGTCTTGAGACCAGGACCAACCTCGAGTACTACTACAACACCAGCGCCACTACTTTTGACATGAGAAAATCCCTCTCTGCGCGTCTCCGCAGCGGTGATAAATCAAGCGCGGGTGGGTTCGGGGACAGCCGTGACAGCTGTGTATTTTAGCGGACGAGGCGGACGCGCTGGAGGTTGTTTGCAGGTTATCAGCCGGTGAGGAGTCAAAAGGACGGCGGGGGCGCGTGCTGCGAGAGGGGCGGGAGCAGACGGGAGAGTGGGGCTCGCGGGGGGCTCGCGAGCCGCTCCTCCGTCCTATACTGGTCTGAAGCGGGCTCTGGTGGCCACTCGGGAGAGCTGCATTCCACCGTGAAAATAGACGGCGTTGGATGGACATTGGAATCAAGCGTGAAATGGATTAAAGTCGTGTGATTATAATTTACACTGAGGGCCTATGATGGCGTTACAAACCACAAGGAGGAGGGGGGGGGGGGGGGGCGGATGGGTTTCCTCACAGCAGACGAGCCATTGAACACCAGCAAATAACGTCCACGCATTCTCTTCTGAAAATGCGGCAACATATTATTAGTTTTGCAGTATTGTTATGATCGAGTCGATTCGTATTAAGGCGGTGGGATAAGGATTAGCAAACGTGTATTTTACTCATGGCAAACACCCACCAGAAAAATGTTCCATTTCAAATATTAGTGGTCGAAACAATTGACGTCATAGTGATTGGTGACAGAGGTGGTACTTTTTAAAAAAACAACAACATTATATTGTACACATTGTATTGTTTTCATTTCTCAGTCAGTTACAGCCTGTATGTCTGTGTATTCATAGTGATTTTTTTTTGTTTGTTTTTGTTTTTGTTTTCGTTACTGTACTCGTTTACTCAGGCGTAACGTATGCTATATTAGGGCAACGGCAGAACGTGAAAGCGCTGTGTAAACAGCGTACCCACCCATGACCTGTGTAAACATTTGCAAGGTTATCGGCTTGTCATAACCCATCCAAGGCATACATAAACTGTTGTGCTGCCATCCGAGCCTCGTTTCTCGCTCTCACAAAAGCAGCGCCGATACGGAAGAGAGAGACTTATTGAGCTCGAGAGCCCGAGTTATTTTTGCGCCTTTCTATTAGAAGTGTAATGTTGATTCAGGTCGGACGGGCTTCTCTCGTTCGGAATCGGGTTAAACGTCGAGTAACGGTGTCACCTTCATTTAGATTTTATGACCCCCGGCTGGTTTCTGTTTGTCGGAAGTGATCTTCCGATCGCTGCTGACAACCCGGAAATAGTAAACACTCGCGGGTCAACAGATCAATAATAGCAGTTGGTTGTTAAATCCTTTTTTTTCCTCCTCTGTGATGTCAAAGCAAACAAGCAAACACGCACGCTGGGAGACGGCGGGAGGGGGGAGAGTGAAGGGGAGGGCGGTGTGCGCATGCGCCGCGCTCTCCCTATGCGCAGCGCGCAGGCTGCAGCCTCGTCTGCTGACCTCTCCGTGACTCCGACTCGTGCATTATTCATGAGGCGTGCCCGCGCGGCTCACCCCTATCAGTATGCAGAGGGACATTAAGGCTTTTCAAACGGCGATTTAAACGAAGCAATCAGAGGAGCTGCTGCCGCTGCTGCTGCTGCTGCCGCTGCTGATACCGAAAATTGGGGAACGTTTTGGAGAAAGAGAGGTGTAGAATGTGCCCGTGTACGTGCGCGCTCACGCGTGTCTGGTTGCAGGAGGCTAGGTAACAGGCTTCACAACGTTTCCGTCCGTAAAGCTCCAATCAACAAAACTGGCTACTGTCTGAATTGCGTAAAATACGCACGAAATGGAGCAATTTGAACGAAATTGCCTCAATTACCGTTCGGAATTGCGGACACACACACACACACACACACACACACACACACACACACACACTCAAATCACCACTACTACTACACACACACTCACACACTCATCGGCCTGTACAGGATCTTCCCATGCCCGGGTCATTCACCTTTCTCTCCCCCTTCTGCTTTCTCATGCCCTGCCAATAAAGCCACCAAACACAACAAAACACACCCCACTCACTCCTACACAAAGCGCCGCGGCTCTCTCTCTCTCGCTCACTCACACACACAGTGAAAGAGAGACAAACACACCTTTGCATTGCAACAAGCGGAGAGAGAGAGAGAGAGAGAGAGAAAAAAAAAAGGGCCGGACAGGTTATTTACTCACCCCACTCATCATCAGCAACACACAGAAGTGCAAAAGCCGGACTCGGCGCCTTGTGACAGCCTCGACAGGTTCAAAGGAGCAGCAAGCCCGCACACATAATGTACATAATGCGCATAATACTGAGGGAGAAGCGGCTCTGCAGGCTGGAGCTGCCCTGTGTACATAAACGGGAAACAGATGACACACACACACACATGCGCACGTATGCACACACAGAGCAAAAAACAAAGGAGCCCATACAGAGCCGCTGCTGTGCCTTCCCGTGTAACAGCCTCTCTCACTTATCCCGACAAGAAAAGGAACTGTGTGTGTGTGTGTGTGTGTGTGTGTGTGTGTGTGTGTGTGTGTGTGTGTGTGTGTGTGTGTCACGTCCCGTCCTTGTGCGTAAAGGCCCCGTGTATGTGTGTTATGTGGAACGTGCGGTGGCTGTAGTGTTAGTAGGTCGTGGGTGTTGTGCCGGTGGGGGTCGTACAAGGGGGTTCCTGTATCATCATTAAAAGGAGGAAGTTGATGAAAAATGAAATGGGGAGTTTTTTCGCTTTCCTGTTTACCGAGCTGGGACTTCCTCCCGTCCACACACACACACACACACACACACACACACACACACACACACACACACACACACAGTACCGGTCTCGAGCGCCCTTATCTCACACCGGAAATACAAAATTCATTCCTGTCGTGGCCGACACAAGGTTGGCCGCATTTGGAACGCGGCGTAAACATTGTATTTTGACTTCAGAAGGCAAAGTGTAAACAGAAAACAATATTATTTATAAATCGTGTCCAGTTCAAATGTGGTAGCCGAACAATTAATTGCGTGTTATTGCTTTTAATGTTGTGGGAGGTTTTGATTGTAGCCTATCATTACCTTAAAAACTTTTCTTTTTTTCTCTTTTCTTTCTTTTTTTTTTTTTTTGCAAATTTCGACAATAAACATACGTGAGTTCGCATGTATTATTATTTTACCTCCCCTGTCATTCTCTTAAGGTTTTTATTTTATTTTATTTTATTTATTTATTTTAGCCACTGTTGTCCAAATAATTTATGGCACTCCGGCCCCTGACTTTAGATAACACAAAGCTTGTGAGAAATCATCGCAGTGGCGGAGGGCAGCGCCAGGAATCCCCAGACTGAAAACGCATCGCGGGGGCCAGTCTGGTCTCACATGCAGTAAGTGAGGATAATAAATGAGGGTTTGAGAGCAGAGAGGGACTTCCGAAAGCAGAATCCTCCTCTCTTATTAGCCGAGGAGCGCAGATGGATGCCGCAGTAACTGCAGTCGTGACGGGGTGAAGTACAGCCGCGCGTCAAGTGTTATAAATACTCCAGGAGCGGGTTTAATGGAGGGACACTGGATACGCTCTCAATTTAAACGAAACGCAAAATTGACGTGACGCTTAGTAGCGTTGTAATTGAAGTTTAGTAGGAGGGAAATTTTTTTTTTTTGGAAAATAAGAAATGCTTGTTTTAAATAATATGGGCCAATAATGTCGTAGACGCGTGTTGGTTTAATATGCTAATCTAGGTTACTCAACATACATTTTAAATATTGCATTAAAAGCATCAGCTGAAAAAAAATAATCTTCAAATTAATGTCACGCTTAAACAGAATGTTCTGAATTCAATCTATTCGGCCCTAAAACTCAACGAATGGCGCTCATGTTTTATAGAAAGGCTTAAATTATTGTTGTGTCATTTAAAATAAAAATGACTATTTAAATCAAATATCCTCCAACGATGTCCTTTCTATGTAAAACAAATGATGCCTTATTTGTAGCGAGCTTGCTCTAAATAGTAGCTACTGTGTTGTTGCGGCCGATCATCATCATCCATCTCTCGCGGACCGTCTGCCGGCCTCCACCGGGGCGCCATGTTGCGGTCGTTCTACGCACAAATGGAGGAGCCGCATTAATTTAATTGTCGTGTTGTGACGCCGCTTATTATCTGATGGAGAGTTTATAACAGATGAGACGTGTCTATACTGGTCTGGTCTTGGTCTGGTCTGGTCTTGGTCTGGGAGGCCTGGCGGTGACCGGACTGCCGCTAAACAGCGAACATTTGCGCGGCCGTCCTGCGGGTGACGCGTCAAACTTTGAAACGATGATGCATGATGGATCTATTTAATAAAGAGGCAGCGCGCGCGATGAGAGGGAGGGAGGGAGGGAGGGAGGGAGGGGTGGCGCCGCGTGACCGGTAGCCGCACTGTGTTTGACAGCTGGAGTGCCCCCCCCCCAACCCGGCTTTCAGACGTCACATGTCGCGGCAACATCCACCTCTTCTCACCACCAACTCCGCTGCTTTAATCATTCATAAAGCGCCGCGTGCCGGCCAATAAGGCCTCCTCCGCTTAAAATAACGATCCAATGGTCCACCAGTTCACATTTACACTCTCTCTCAATTATTTATTAGGATACTCTCGCATCGTTTTATTGTTTACACTCGTAAAACACTTTGCGTTTATTCGTGATGTTTTTTTTTTTATGCCTGTTGCATTTCCTAACATGTGAATTTCCTGAGCCTGTTTACTTAGGAAATGTACCACATGGCCTATTTAACACTAAAGGCAACAGGAGCAGCAATTTTCATTGGCGTAGTTTGCCAATTCCTAATCTGTGGATCGTTATTATGTGACCGTGGTTCAGCGGTTTTAATCTAAATTACAAAATCGTTGAGCTTGTGGGGGAATGTTTGTCTATCTAATGTTTTCTATTCTATATTATAGCACAACCAGCCTGTGTGGAAATATACTGGGAAGAAGAGGACAACGAAGTTCTTGTACACAAGGATACGAATAATTCCAGACGTGTGTGTGTGTGTGTGTGTGTGTGTGTGTGTGTGTGTGTGTGTGTGTGTGTGTGTGTGTGTGTGTGTGTGTGTTACGCAGGCTCTCTTTTCCAATTATCGATAATAAGGGCCATTGCAAGCACACACACGAAGCAAGCGGAGCTTTGGAGGGGGGTAAAAAATATTCCCCTCTGTAAAAACGCACCAACTTGAAACCAAACGAGACGCCTCGCCGACTTCACTTCTCACCGTGACTCGCCACATTCGCTGCCTCTCCTCTCACAATCCCAGGGTGGCAGTGGAAAACACAAGTCGCATCAGATTCTCGCCTTCCGAAATATGCGGCCCTCGATCAACGACATGTGAATAAGTCAACACACTGCGCCACCAACATTCTAAACGTGCCATTTCAACCGCTGCGTTTTTTCCTTTTCTAATGACAAATAAATCCCCTGATGGAGGCGAGTGTCGAGGATGAAGCAGTTTTGCTTCTCTCTCTCTCTCTCTCCCTCCCTCTCACTCTCTCTCACACACACACACGCGCGCGCACTGAGACGCACCGCGAGCGCGCTGCACCCGGGTTTTCACGCCGCTGCGCGTGCGCGTGGCACCTACGCGCTCAAGCAGCAGCAGCCACAACAACAGCGACAATCTCAGACGTCTCACAACACGGCGGAGCTCGCTCAGCGAGAGCACTTAGGGGAGCGCGAGTACAGTCTCGACTCGCACCCCGAGTGAGTGACATGATAATCACGCAGCCAACACACACACACACACACACACACACCACCCTCGCGACCTTCATCACGCCCCACACACACACACACACACCGCAACTTAACTTCCAAACGTTACTTACCGCCTCCTCCTCTTCCTCCCCCTCCTCCTCCTCCTCGTCGTACATCTCCACGGTGTTTTATTTTAACTCCCAGCGTCCACAGCGGTGCAGACCGGAGCTCACGCGGGCTTCCCAGTGTGAACCGGAGCAGGAGCAGCGGCCGGTAGTAGTGGCCTGCTCTCTCTCCGGCACACACACGCACACAAGCACAAGCAGACATTCCCTCCCTCTCTGCCGCTCCGTCTCTACTTTACTGACCCCTTTAGGATCCCCGCGAAGCCGTTAAACCGTCACTCGCTTTCTAGAAGGTGAAATATATAGTACATTGTCAACTCCCCAAAACCATAAAACTAACTTTATGGACCCCACGTGACCAGAGGGGAGCCAGTGAGAGGTATCAGTTCGAAGCCAGGCCTGATCTTTACGATCCAACCTGGAGATAAAAAACCTTCGTCCGTTTGACATGTAAATGTCAAAGCTTCTTTTTTTCCCCCCCTCTCTCTTCTCCGCGGTGTGGCCCTCAGCTGAAGGGGTTTCGCTTTAAAAAACATATCTCGACATACAAACACACACATACACACACAGGAGGTTGGTGGTAGCGGTTGTGTCCAGATGACCACCACCACCACCCCCAGCGGCTCCCCTGCGCGGTCACGGAAGCCGCGAGCGGCATCAGCAGCCGGTGAGTTTAAAAGTTCACTTGGATGTTTTGCAGTTCGTAACCGTTAGGTGGTAACCTAATTTAGCCGGGAGTGGCCTCCGTTCGGACGGAAAGCGGGAGGCTGTTTAGACAAAATCAACCAATTTGTCCACCGCCGGTAGTTTGTTGTCTTGTCAGACTTGGTAGCGGAGAGGAAAATTGGCCTGTGCGCGTCTGCGTGTGGCGTGTGCGCGGTGATTGGTGAGGACGTCGCCGTGATGTTGACCGGGGTTCAGGAGGTTGCTGTCTGGAGTTCCAGGCGAGGCCTGCCTGGATAACAGAGAAGCAGGCCTCCACACGGGAAGTGTCGCCGTGCGTCTTTACGCACTGGAAACTTTTAAAGCAAAGCTGGAAACTTTCTGTTTGGAAAAATAACTCCATTAAGACAATGTTCTGTTGAGCAACGAAAAATGTGATTGTTTGCGTAGGATTTAAAAAAAAAAAAAAAAAAAAGCACTAAAGCGGACTTGGTACATATAAGAACTGGCGGTTTCTGAACGCCCTCCTTGGTTCATTTCTCAGCCAAAGCGGCTTTAAAGTGGCGCACAGAGCGCGGAGTCTGGCAGCTGATGCCATCTGGAGAAAACGACTGACGCGCGAGGATTTACGCCTCACATAAAAAAATCCGTACGCAATAATTATCACGAATATTCCCCCAAGTTTCGTTTGTCTCCGGCCAATAATGACGGCGCGGTTCTGCGCAAAGCTGAAGTCACATTAAAAAAAAAAATGTTTGGCAACGTGGACGCGTCGTTGTTTTCGAAACGGCGCTGAGCCCATTTGCTCGACAAGTTTGGTGCATCACCAACAACCAGCTGCTCCAGTCTGTCTGAGTTCTGTTTTTTTTGATGAATATGAGCGACTTTATTGTTGCATTTTTTTTTCTACTTCTTCTTCCTCCAAGTTACAAACAAATACAAAATGCTCATTGGCAGAACGCTTATACAGGCCTCACAGGACGGTTAGCCACGTCTCTCTCTCTCTCTCACACACACTCACACACACACACTGGTGGGCACGCGCACACGTACACGCGCGTTGGAACTACAAATAGCCAAATGGTCACATTTAAAAATGTCAATATATCTATTTACATCCTTTTCTGAGACACGAATTCAATAATTACAATAGTAAATAACAGCAATAATATACAGTTACATTTCTTTTAATAATAATAGCGCTATACACACCGTAACGTGGGTGGGTGGATATGGAGATGAAAGGCAGGGCAAAAACACAGACACACACACACACACACACACACACACACACACACACACACACACACACACACATACACATATTCACCCCCCCTCCCCCCAAACAGACACACAGACACACACACTTTTCCCGAACACACACAAAGCAAAGGGGGACTGAAACGCGAGGGCTATACACGCGCCATGGACTGTAAATAACTTACGATAAGAGCTCACATGCCAACTTCTCTAGAAAGCACTTGGTCAATTATATATATTTATATATATATATAAAAAAACACATCTCACTTTGACACGTAAAACGATATTTAGACATTAAACAACAAGTAGGTAGTAAGGTTGTAAGGGCGAACGCAGGTCTAGGTAGAAACATATAGGTAGCATTATTCATTCTTTTCTCATCTCCTACTCCTCCAGATGCATTTTTTTTAGATATATACAAAAAAACGACAGCATATATGAACACCAAGTTTTCTCTTTTTTTTCTACAAGAGCAAAGTACCACAGTCATTATCTTTAACGTTGCTTTTAAAACACCGAAGACCGACATGCCGAACTAAAGTAAAAGTGCTGCGCTGCTGTACAGTACTCAGGTGATGATAGGAAATGTTTCTCTTAAAGTCGAAATTTGGAATTCTCGTGTCTTCATCTGCCTTTTGCTCCATTTTCCCCACTGGCATCCTCTGCCATTTCGCCGTCTCCTCCTTCTTCTTATCTTCTTTAATTTCCTTTTCTTCAAGTTTTCCCTTTTGTTTTGCCCCCACACAGCCCCCCGCCCCGGCTTGTTTCTCTTGCCTTTGCACCGCGCGAACTCTACAGCGACTCTGACAAAGCGGATGGACTGACGGAGGGACGGAAAGAGGGGAAGGCAGGCCGGGCAGGCGGGCGGCGTGGTGGGCTCCGCGCGCTCAGGGCTGGAAGGCGCTGCCGGCCGTGGCGAGGCTCATGCTCTTCAGCTTGTTGTCCTTCTTCCACTTCATCCTGCGGTTCTGGAACCAGATCTTGATCTGGCGCTCCGTCAGGCAGAGCGCGTGCGCGATCTCGATGCGCCGCCGCCGCGTGAGGTAGCGGTTGAAGTGGAACTCCTTCTCCAGCTCCAGGGTCTGGTAGCGGGTGTACGCGGTGCGAGCTCGCTTCCCGTCCGGGCCCGTCATATCTGGGGTGGGGAGGGGGGGTGTAGGTAGGAGCGGACACATGCGTTAGGAAGAGGTTGTTTTTGTGGGGGGTGGAGGGGACGCCCGGGTGCGATCATGCGAATGCGCGTAAACATTATCGGGCTGACAGCAATTTTACGCACAAAATATACGGCTAGCTAATATGCATTTAGATGGGGCATCCTCACCCCCCGACCCCACCCCCGCTCCTAATTTTATTCTTGCGTATTGTAGCAACAGGTGTTAATATGATTCTGTCCGCCCACGCTTTCAGAGGGGCTAACTGCCCCTTCAGCCGCAGCCGCAATCACGGCGCGTAAAAGGCGCAACTGTCTACGCATTTAAAACAACAACAACAGCAAAAAAACGCCCCTTGTTCTCGACACATTTTATATTCCCAGCTTTTCCAACTCCGCAGCCCTGCCTTGCGCTAAGAGATTCGCTTTTATTTGCCACCTCACTGTTTTCTTTTTTAACCACCTCTCTTCACTAGCACCTTCTTTATACCCCCACCACCCACCACCACCACCCCTCTTTTTACTCCCTTCAGCGTTTTATTGCCCCGTCCTCTGCCTCACCTCCCTAATAAAGTTCCCACACGTAATAAAGCTTCACTTTTTCAAAGGAGCAACAGCCTCCCAAAGCCTTGCCGGCCTCTCTTTCTTTTCTCTCCCCCCATAGTTTTTTTTTCTTTTTTCCCACCCGGCTCTGTCTGCTCTCCTCAGCCTGTTGAGCTTTTGCTGCCCGGCTTGCCTCTCGCCTGACAGATTTATGACGCTTTGTGGAATTTGCTAAAATAAAAAAATAAAAAAAAACGAGGCAGAGGAGACGAGGGAGGCAAGCAGCCGGCGTCCCTTTGCTTCTACAAGGAGGGGGGGGGGGGTGCAAAACGAATCGCACTCTGAAAAATATGCTGTAACGTTCGAGTTCAGCCTGGTCAACTCGAGGATGGCCAGCTGTCCTAAATAACCCTCTCAAAAGCAAAACAAACACAAGTTAAAATAAATATATCAAATCAATAATTACGTCTGGAAAAATATCAGCGTTCGTTTCTTTGGTAGCAGTGCGTTAAAATATATTTTGCCCTCAGCAGAAGAAGAAAGAATTCCTCTTCATATCCACAGTAATTAAATTAGAAAAGGGGAAATGCTTTATGGGACGCGGGACAAATATGAAGAACCGTATCTAAATATGCCTTTCAGCTATTATCCAGCAGCCAATTTACTCCGCTCAAATCAAAGCAGTAATATGTCTGCCGGGTCTTTGGTGTGCATTCAAAGAGTCGCGGAGCACCGTGGCTCCCCGTGTCGCTTCCTAAAGCGCTAAACTGTCACCGACCCCCATGAGCCCACGCGTCTTATTGAGCCGGCATTTATGAATATTATCGCCCCTGGAACTCGCCTGATACGCGGCTAATAAGCTGAAAAAACACAAGAGCGGCGTGTACCATGGCTAATGTGCAGCTTTCTCATCCAGGGGAATATCTGCGGCGGCTGAGCCTCGCTGCCCGCCGCGCCGCCCGCGGCTGATCCCGCCGGGCCGCCCTCCTGCTTCTGCCCCGTCCTGGGCTGCTGCTGCTGCTGCTGCTGGTGGTGGTGGCTGCTGCCGTGGCCGGTGTCGCGGCTGTGTTGCAATTCCTCGGCGTCCGGCGACGAGTCGTCCAGCTCGGTGTAGTGCTGCGCCGTGCCGGAGCCGCCGCCGCCGGAGGCGGAGGACGACGACAGGTTCGAGGCGCTCAGATTACCGCTTCCTGGTTGTTGTTGCTGCTGCTGCTGCTGCTCCGAGCGAGGCGACGTCGTCCGCGCGCCCAGCTTGGTGTCTCCGCCGTCGGGTGACAGCAGGGACTCCGCCGCCGAGGCGAGCGAGCAACTGGACGGCTGCCTGAAGCTCCTCTCCACCGCGGCGGCGCCGAAGCCCAGGGTGTCCCCGACGACCGTGCCTCCCCCAAAGTGTCCTCCGGCGCCGGCGCCGCCGCCGCTCCCCCCTCCTCGGCTGTTGACGGTCAGGTCCATGCCATTGTAGCTGTAGCCGTACGAGCCGGTCGCATGGTGCATCGTGGCGGAGGAAGAATCCCTGTACGTCCCGCCGTTCATCGCGCCGCTGCTGGCTCCATAATTTAGCAGTTGATAGTCGGGGCCATTTGGGTAGCGCCCCGAGAACGAGTTTACAAAGTAAGAGCTCATTTAGGTTGTTTTAGAGACTTGCAGGCTTACAGTTGAGTGCTAAGGGGCGCTTGATTTGTTAGATTTCTCTTGGTCGTTATAACGCTCGTACTTTCAACGATTTATGATGTATTAGTGAATTATGGCGTTGCACTGTACTTCGTTTTTAGCTATGTATGCGCCGTCCAAATATGGGGGTGGGGTGGTGTGTGTGTGTGTGTGTGTGTGTTCGAGTGTGAGTTTGTTGGATTGAGGGGTGTGTGTGTGTGTGTGCGTGCGTGTGTGTGTGCGTGCAGTGGGGGAGGTGAGGGGTGAGGTGAGGGAGGAGAGACAGGGAGAGGGGGGGTCGGTCACGTGCTTTTGTTGACCAGTCGTAAATTCTCGCCGATAGCTTCGCAGAGGTAGTTCATGCTCTGAGGTTTCTAATGATGAAGGGATGGGCGGGGTGAGCGCGCCCTCTCTCTCTCTCTCTCTCTCTCTCTCTCTCTCTCTCTCTCACGCGCGCACACACACAAAGTCGCATGGGTTTGTGTATGTGCGTGCAATAGTCCTCTCTCTCTCTCTCTCTCCCCCCCTCTCTCTCCCTCACACCCACCACTTTTCGAGCAGAGGTGCTGGGGGTGGGCTCCGAGCGCCACCTACTGCAGACATAATTTATTGCACGTGATAAAATATGCGAAAAGACGACAGAAATTTAAGCTCCAGTCGTCCCCCGGTCCCGCCCCTAAGAAGGTTTTTGAAAACCTTTAAAAAAAAAAAATTTTTTTTTTTTAAATCCCCTTTTTTGCTTACTTTCACCTTGGATATTTTTCAGGTAGGAAATGTAGCAGTAGCTTCAAACAAAAATATTTTTTTTAATAAGCAATGTACTTAAAGATGTAATCCCCGCCTCTTCCCATAATTACTGATATTGCTGTGAAAATAGTGTAGAACAATTGTATTTGAAATTTTAGGTATAATATTGTACAGTAATAACGCACGCGCGCGCACACACACACACACACACACTACAATACAGTGCTGTACGTTCTTGTGATCAGAAATTATTGTTTTCCTCAATAAATTATTCCAAATTGTGCCACAGTGTTAAAATAAAGAGCCAAAGTCCCCCATTACCCACAATGCACAGTTCTCCTCCTTGGTGTATTTCAACATCGCTCCAATTGCAACTGCCACACTTGGCAACTGTTTTCCAAAACACTGACTTCATTATAAACTCCGGACATGGTTTCATAACTCTGTCCCAAATCTTCCTCTTCTTTGTTTTGTCTTCCTTTTCTTTTTCTCAATTTCTGTCTGGCCGCCACCCCCTCCCGGCCCCCCCGCCCACCTCCCTCCTCCATGCAGCCTTCTTCCAGCTGCAGAAGAGGAATGTTAAACCTGATCTGTGACGTCCACACTGCATGGAAATCTGCTGATTTATGATTTGTTGATTCCCAAGTCGGGATGCATTTCAGCCCTGTGTGTGTGTGTGTGTGTGTGTGTGTGTGTGTGTGTGTGTGTGTGTGTGTGTGTGTGTGTGTGTGAGTGAGATTGTGGAAGGCCTCAGCGAGCACTTGAATGCGCCTGGTTCACACTAACCCCCCCTCACTCCCCTCCCGCGACACACACGTGTATGTATACGCGCGCCGGCAGGACACGGGACAGATGAAGATTTCCAGATTTTCACGTGTGAACTGATACAAATGAATTCACTCCGCGCTCGCGGGGGGGTGCGTTTGTGGAAATGTGCCGCCGCACGTGTGCGCACTCCCGGAGCACATTGTGGGAGACGCAGCTGCTCCCACACGGAGCATCACCGACAGTTGGAATGGAGATCATCTCGAATATTCCGATGGTAACCCCAGCAGAGTGCAACAACTGCAGCAGCGGCAGTGGCGGCAGGGAGCCTCGCGGGGCCGAAATGTACAAAACAGACTTGGTCTCCAAGTCTCCAGTGTTGCTATCAACACTAAATCATTTCTTTGCAATTTTACTTTATTTGTCTCCCTAAGAACAGGCCAATGAGCCAAACAGCTCAGGATCTCGAGTGGGCCGGGAGTGATCTGTAAAGTTGCAGCAATACGAAGGTGGAGGGATGGGGGAGTACAGGAGGAGGAGGAGGAGACACTGACCCAGTTGGCACACACTTCTGAACATACTCCCCTTGTTATATATAGATTTCCACCATCATACTGAATATTTGCACACTGAAGCAGCTCACTGACCCCCTTGCGTCCAAGCAAATTCCACGGTTTCTGATAAGGAGGGGGGGTCAGAGGCCGCGATTTACTTTGATTTGTTACGTGCAACTGCAGAGCTGGATTTTGGCTTCAAGAGATTAAAAATTTGGACTGTTGTAGCTGCACACACACGCTTCTGAATATGATTCTTCATTCTAATTATTCACTCTAAAGGACATGTACATACCGTACCTATGGCGGACAGATGGAAGCCCCATTAACCGTCCTCGCTATGGTGTTTAAAACCTGCGCTTGAACTGTGCAGATTCTAAATAACTTTATTTTATAAGAGATAAGCAGGTAAAGAATTTCCATATCTTTGCTGTAAATTTATGGCCAGGTCAAAACACAATGTAGTAGCGTAACACGACGCCACAAGTCTCTGAAAGTTAAGATGTTCGAGAGTGCGCCACAGCGTATACGTTACATTTAGGTAATACTGTGCAAAATGAACCCATCGCAAACTTCATTGTAGAACCACAACATATACGTATACAACTGTTACTTATCCTGGCTTGAAAATTTGCAATATAATACTCTGCTGGACTCGCTCGACACAGAATGAAATTATCTTTATGGTTTGTGGAGCTCAAATTGAACATCTAGCTATTGGGAAGACAGGCCTATTACTACACTATTATGCACTATGTACTTTCTATTACCAGAAGGGGAAAGGGTGGTTTCAATGCCTCAGTGTAAATAATAAAATCATTTTCAGAAATTATATTTCTGAAAATAACAAAGCCAAATAAAAACAAGACAAAGGGAATTCACACTACAGATATAGAGAGAGATTAAATTGTATAAACACACGAGATCTAAACAAGGCTAGTAAATAATAGTGCATTTGTGAATTACATATACATTTCAGATCCTGTTTTGAATGTATGAAATAATTAATTGAACATAACATTAGTTATTTATTTAGATGTATTTTTTGTTTTTAGGTTTTTTTTGCATGTGTCAGCGAATTGTGACGAACTGATAAGAGGCCTTTTGTGTTCACAGTCGCGCGCATCACTGAAACCCAAGCTGCCGCTGCTGCCGAGAGGTGGACCCCGCGCGCCGGTCACTCAGGGGACACACGGGGTTCAAAGGGTCACGAGGACATTGTCCACTTTGTCTGGCTGAAGTGTCCGTGTGTGTGTCCGTGTGTGTGTGTGTGTGTGTGTGTGTGTGTGTGTGTGTGTGTGTGTGTGTAAGGTGTCTGGCTGGCTGGCTGCTGGAGGACAGGTCAACTTTCTCTCCCTCGCTATGATCATCAATTAGTTCACCAGCAGCAGCAGCAGCGGCTTTTGCGCAAACCTCCGCGAGGCCGCCACAAACGGCGGCATAATTTGCACAAATTCGAAAGAGAACTTGCGCACGTCGTCTTGTTCGTCGTAACTAGCTGTTAATGTTTCCGAAACCGACGCCGCGTCACTTTGCGTTCATTCAAAGAAAGCCTCGCTGGATTCATTTGGCATTTTATTGAACATTTCTATTAGGTAGTATACGCAATTACTTGACAAAAAAAACACTAACATAAACAATGTAAAAAATACATAAAATATACACTTTTTTCCTGAAGGTTTGTTTCTTTTTAGGTAGTTTGGAGAATAACTTCAGTAGGTTAAGACCCTCCTCCCGCACGAGCCCCTTCTCTGTCATCAAAGAAAAGGTTAAATTACCCCTGCAAACCCGCAATTGTTTGACCCACACAAGGCGATTTTCTTCCCCCCGCTAATGTTGCTTATTTCTATACAGTTTAAATATCAACAACATATATGTACACCTGCGAGTAGATTCCCTTTTTTGTCACTCTGTTGTCTGTATTTCAATGTAACACACGTTTAGAGGGCAAAACCTAAACGAATCCGAAAAAAAGAAATCGGTTTATCTGGCCCGAAAACAGCCCCGTGTAGAGTCTTTACAAGTAAAAAAAAAAAAAAAAGTGCCTCTGTAAATGGGAAAAAAAATGAAATAAAACAAAAAGCTTTAGGTAGTATTTTTTTTTTTTTTTTTGGAATGCAGTCGGAAGTTGCGTCTTGTTTTGTCACTGTTAAGTGACGTTTCTCCATGTTTTTATTCTAATTGTACCTGCTTTGTGCCTGTCATTTTTTGTTTTTTGTTTTTTTTTAAGAATTTTCAGACAGGCAAAAACAGCCTCTGAATATCTTACAGGAGGTGGGGGATCGAAAATAAAAATTCTCCTTCGTCTTCGCTCAGAGCGTCACCCCTCTTCCGGTGAAGTGGAGGGGGGGGGGGGAGAAAAAGAAACCCTAAAACGATGTTTACAGTCTTGCCAGAACATTCATTCACAACCGGAGCGACGTCACGACGCTCGCCTGGGTGCGGGTGACGGGAGCCTGCGATTCATTTCCGCTCTTGTTTTTAAGTGTCTCAACAACCAGTTAGTTTTTGTTTTTCCTCCTCCGTTCTCCTCCCTCCATCACCACCACCCTGGCCGCGTCACTCCGTCCGTTTCTCCTCTTCCTCCGCGCCGTTCGTCGTGGAGGCGGCGGAGGAGGACGACGGCGACGAGTTGATGAGCTTGTTCTCCTTCTTCCACTTCATGCGCCGGTTCTGGAACCAGATCTTGATCTGGCGCTCCGTCAGGCAGAGCGCGTGCGCGATTTCGATGCGCCGCCGCCGCGTGAGGTACCGGTTGAAGTGGAACTCCTTCTCCAGCTCCAGGGTCTGGTAGCGGGTGTACGTCTGCCGCCCGCGCCTGCCGGGGCTGCCGAAGGTCCCTGAGGGGAGCGGGGGAGAGAGAGAGACGCAGAGGAGTGAGGTTACACTTTAACTCCAGTAGTCGTGGCTGCATGCAGGTGACACGAACGGCGAGAGTGAGCAGCAGCCTTCCTTGTGCTGCGTTCACCTCCGTTTAATCGTCGTCTTCAAGCACTCATTAGGATCAAAAATTGGCCGAGTCTCGAGTTAATTAGTTCCACGGTCACATGTCCATTAAGCACGCGCAATTTAGTAGGACGCCTTCTTTGAAATTAAATGAATTGTGTTAACATCACGTCGGTACAAGCTGATACATGATTATTAGTGAACTGACACATTTTTAATGTGTTTTAATCGAATGCAACAAAAAAAAACAACCTCTCATAATAAAAATGCCTCACAACCCTGAAATTCTGAAACTAATAAATTAGAAATTTAAAGTTTTATTTGAGATTATTATTATTAACAATAATAATAATAATAATAATAATAATAATAATAATAATATATTTTTAAAAGTAGGACAGGACTGTTTCACAGGGTGTCCCCCACCCCTCGGGAGGAGCATCAGCTTTCAAGGGCTTCATGTTGCTCACTAACTATATTTTGGCCCCCGGTGGTAAACAACTGTCCGTGTTGTCAGTTTAGCAGCTTCAGTGTCTCTATCGATCTGAGGAGCAGCAGAGCACGCGGGGGCTAGATAAACCGCACGCTACTCGGGGCATTAAATATCCATAAATGAAAAAAATTAAATAAATAAAAAAGCAGCTCCTGCAAACCGGATTACGGAGGAGCACTCAGGGCTCCGGTGCCACTCTGCTCTCTCTCCAGCTGCCATTTACATCAGCCAACTGTCATCTCAAGCCGCCTTGCGCGTTTTTTATTCCTTATGTTTCTCTGCGCCTGCTTCCACCTAATCTGTCATAACTCGCAGTGTCCTGCAGGGCTGTGCACAACAGTAGCCCCCCCCCCGCATCATCCACTATTACTCACTTGACTTTCAACAGGCCGTTTTCCTCGATTACACGAAAACACGCTAAAAGCTTCGCAGCGCCGCGGCTCAAACAACGACACTGCTATGTGTGTGTACGGTTTTTTTTTTTGTTTAACGTCACCGCGGGCCGTGTTTTGCGTGCGCAAATAAATCAAATCGTTACGCTCTTTGAGCATGGCCCCTGTATGTGTGTCACTGTTAGCCAGACTTGGCAGCATGAGGCGGCCTGATTGTAAAAAAAAAAAAAAAAAAAAAAAAAGCCTATCTAATCTGTCCAGTGACGGATAAACAGTGGAGGTTAACAATAGAGGATAACAGAGGAAAGTTGTGATGAAATATAGCCACCCTCTTGTGCGTGTACACTTCTTACTTCACCTGCACATAGTCAAAGCTTTGTAAGGAAATTAAATTGTTAGTTTTAATTCATTCCCTTCACTGGACGAAGCTAGAAAATACAAATTAAATGGGAGAGAAATATACTTCAAAAACGAACGACACGATAAAAAATAGTTGGCCTGCCTCGTATAAAAGCAAGTTTCCTTTCTGCATGTCCTGGTTATCTTCCTATCTGCTTCTTGTTTTCACCCACAACACTCTCTGACAGCCTTTTCCTCCCCCCCCCCTGCTCTGCTCAGCTCGGTAGCAGCGCCGGTCAGCAGGTCACATACAGTAACAGGAGCTACAACCCAAACAAACCCGCTTTATGACGGACAATAAAACACGACATGACTGACTGACGGGCCAACAAACGGAGATCATAAAGCAGCGGCTGGGAGAGAGGTGAAGGAGGAGGTGGTGGAGGAGGAGGAGGAGGAAAGACAGCGGAGGGACTTGACAGAGGAAACTAACGTCAATTTTATGACGGGGGATCATAAAATATGCATGAGACGACGCCGGGGTGGAAAGGAAAAGAAGACGAAGAAGAAAAGGAAGAAGAAGAAGAAGAAGAAGAGGGACTCACCGTTGCACGCGTTCATCCGCTGCATCCACGGGTAAATGGGCGTCGATGAGGACTGCTTGTCGTCCATCGCGTCGCCGTACAGCCCCTTGCCACTCAACCCCGCGCACTCCGCTTTGCGGTGCATGCCGTCCTGACCCAACACCAGCTGGTGCTCCTCCAGGCTGCACGGGTGCTCCTTGTCCCGGTAGAAGCTGGTGGCGGCCGCCGCCGCCGCCGCCGCCGCGGCCGCCGCGGCGTAATCGCAGGCACCGGCTCCGACCCCCGCGGCGGCGGAGCGGTGCCCGCCGTACGCGCCGCTCGCAGCCTGCTGGTAGTAGGACGACGCCGCCGCCGTGTACGGCTTGTCCTGGTGCACGCCGCTGCCGCTCGCGCCGTACGCCACGGCGGCGGCGGCGGCGGTGACGGCCGCGGCCGGGTAGTGTCTGAGCGGGTGGTCGGCGGCGGCGTAGCCGGACGAGTAGAGCGGGATCTGACCCAGGAAGGACTCCGCCGCCGCCGCGGCAGCAGCCGCCTGCCCGCCTCCGCCGCCCGTTCCCGGTAGCGTCACCGGGAAAGAGGAGTTGACAAAATAGGAACTCATTGAGGAAGGGAGAGAGAGAGAGGAGAGGAGAGGGAAAAAAAGAGGGGGGAATAAAAGGCGGCCGAGGAGAGAGAGGATGTGAAGAGGGGAAAAGGAGGAGAGGAAGAGAGAGAGAGGGGAGGACGCAAAACACAACAACAACGTTTTCACGCGCTCCGAGGTGGAGAAGCGGCGGCGGCAGCAGCAGTAGAAGAGGAGGAGGAGGAGGAGGAGGAGGAGGAGTTGCTAACGGCTAGCGGCTAACTGTTCTCCCTCCCGTCCTCCTTCCTCTGCCTTTCCCCCTGCCTGCCGCACTTTATGATTTGTTGTGCTTTATAGCCCGACAGTCCGACGGAGCCGCCGCGGCTATCACTTAGTTTATCGCAGATTGGGAGGGGGAAGGAGGGGAGGGTGGGGGCGTGAGGGGGTGAGGAGGGCGAGAGAGGGGAAGGGGGTATCTGGGTGGCTGAGTGCCAATGTGGGAGAGAGAGAGGGGGGAGGAGGAGGGGAGGGGGCAGGAGAGAAAGTGTGTGTGTGTGTGTGTGTGTGTGTGTGTGTGTGTGTGTGTGTGTGTGTGTGTGAAATGGAACAGGGTGGAGGGAGGAGTTGGGGGTGGAGGGGGGCACGGACCAGCTGACCCCGTGCTGACCAATGGGAGGCTTCGGTGACTGGCATTCGCTCGCTGCCCCCCCCCCCTTTTTTTTTTTCCTCCTTTTCTTGGAGAGAGGAAGAGCGAGCGGACGGGGGGGGGGGTGGGGGCTGGGGTGAGGGGGGTGAGCTGGGAACTACACTGCCCCCCCCCCCCCCACACACACACACCATCCTCATATCCCTTTCTCTTTCCCTCCAATTGGCGCTCGCGCTCTCTCCAATCTTGCGCGCCGGTTTTTTAACCCGGTGAGATTGCGCAATCACAACCGGAACCCCCCGACGCGTTAAATCGATTCTGTCCCCGCCCGCGTGTCGTCCTCCGTCTGTTGGCGGAACCATAAAACACACACACACACACACACACACACACGCCAGGCGGAGGGTGTGCACACCACCTATAAGCCGCCACCAGAGGCGACAGAATAATAAAACATATTCCCAGCGTTTTTTGGGCGCACAATGCCGCGCGCATTAAAATGGATTTCTTTGTGGCGAGGAGCGCGCCTATAGGTTACATGCGGTCCCTGGAGTCCGCATCCTTGCGTAGTGTGCTTTTACGCAGTGTATTCGTCCGTAATTGAGGTGTTTGTACGCTCAGAAGTGGTGTGTGTGTGTGTGTGTGTGTGTGTGTGTGTGTGTGTGTGTGTGTGTGTGTTTGGACAGTCGGCCCGGATTTATACCCTCCAACCCAATCAGTGCGAGCGCGTGTTTCCCTCCGCTACTTCCTACCGCAAGGTCCCCCCTCCCCCCGCGTCGCAGCAGTCATACATAAAGTCAATGGTAAATTTCCAGGACATAATCTGACAGTTTTGAATGTATTCTGGATTAACGCTGCAGTCGCTGTGTGCCCCGTGTTAGTTGCTGAACAAATGGGGTGTGTGTGTGTGTGTGTGTGTGTGTGTGTGTGTGTGTGTGTGTGTGTGTGTGTGTGTGTGTGTGTGTGTGTGTGTGTGGAGAAATTGAGATGTTCCAGGTCCAGACTCCGACCGCTTCGTTTCGATGTGATCAATGTGTGTAATCGCTTTTCATTTTCGTCTCCGGTCACACTGATTAGTTTGAAATTTAGAACGCCGGGATTTAAAGGAAATGTCCTCAGTTTGTCTCATTCTCTCCACTTTTTTTGCGGGGCGGTGGGAGCTGAGTTGAGCAGCTCGCCAGTGAAAAAGTATTTCCACCGTGGGCGCATTTAATCAAACAAGACAAATTGTTACAGCTCTATTTAGCTCCGTTTGAAAAGATCCTTCGGGACGGAATGAAATTATATAAATTTTTGCTCATATGGTGGTGTAGCTTACAATTAAAACAACGTACACACAGCACAAATGAAACCCAAAAGTTGCAGGCCCAAATTGCTAATGTTAATGCTATTAAAGGTAAGCAGGTATTTTTTTCTTTTTTTTTTTTTTGAATGCTTTTGCATATTTAAATATCACAGACTTTTACGCGTTAAATGCCCTTTAAATGTTTTTGCGTCATTAATTCACACGAGAAAAAGAATTTTAAAATTGGAATCACTCACACACACACACACACACGACTTTTAACTTCGTTATGTTTCCCTCTAACAAATTTACAACGAGCAACACTGAACACTCCATCATCATCATCCAACATTTAAAAACATATTTTAAAACAACAACATGAAACAACTTTTTTTTTTTAAATGACAACGTTAATTGTTTTGCTTTCTGCCTCCGCAGAAAGTTTATTATTTTTTTTTATTTATTTATTTTTTTTTAAGAACACACTGGTTGGCCTGCTTTCAATCTGACACTTGCAAGGTGAATGTGTGTCGTTCGGGTCGTAAAATAACCCGCAGCCATAAATAAGTCTCCTTGTGTGTCTCGCACTGCAGGCTGTGACTTGTCTCCGTGGGCCAAACTGCGCGCAGTCACACTGGCGAACAGGGACAAAGGCTCTATTTTTACTTTTCGACTTCACCCTCCCACTCTCGATCATTCCGCCGTGCAAGCCGTCTTTCCTTTCTCCCGCCGTAGAGCGCTATCACTGACCAGAGCAAGGGAGATACACACACACACACACACACACACACACACTCTCTCTCTCTCTCACATACACACACATACAAATTCTCTGCTCGGGCTATCTGTGCAGGATCACGCAGACAGATTGGGGGGGGGGGGGGATCTCTTCTTCTTCATACTTTCGTTTTGACCCCACTCACTCTCTCACTCTCTCACTCTCTCCTCGTCTTCCCCTCCCCAGCCTCTCACTCACTCCCCGGCAGGACGCTCCGTTTCCTCTCCGCTTTGTGGGAACGGGAAGCTGCAGCATTGTGTTGGAGCTGCGTGTGTGGTTTAATCATTAATGAGCAGCGGAGTCCGGGACAGCCTGCAACAAGGTACTGATCTATCTATCTGTCTATCTGTCTATCTATCTGTTCATCTATCTATCTGTTTATCTATCTATCTATCTGTCTATCTGTTTATCTGTCTGTCTATCTATCTATCTATCTATCTATCTATCTATCTGTTTATCTGTTTATCTGTCTATCTATCTATCTATCTATCTATCTATCTATCCTTACACTTTCTTTATTGTCTATGATGTTGACATGTACTGGGCCTGGTAAATCGTGTTTACTACGTGTGTAATTATAATATTATAATATAATAATTACTATGCAGGTGGTGCCAATTGCAAACTTCTTACACGCCACTTGCAAAACGCCAGCTTCACACATTTTGCACCATGTTCCAATCACATCGTGTCACATTCATCCTGACACAAAGTGTGTTTGAGCATACATGTCATTTTGAACGTCAGGCTGATTTTAAGTGATTTATTATTTCAACATTTTAAGTTGCAGCCCCACATTATTATTATTATTATTATTATTATTATTATTATTATTATTATTATTATTATTATTATTATTGTTATTATTATTATTATTATTATTATTACTTAACCAGGGACTCTAATTAACTTAACGTTTTACTCCACCTAATAATAAAATAAATCGAGTTGTATATAGATTTGTAATTGACACAATTGGAAAATTGGAAAAGCATTGAATCATTTTGCGTGTGAATGACACAGTTGCAGACTCTTCAGTTGCATGTGACTACAGTGAAAGGAATTTGAAGCTACAAGTGTGACGTCATCTCGCCGACACGATCAGATGACTGCAATGTGTGTGTGTGTGTGTGTGTGTGTGTGTGTGTGTGTGTGTGTGTGTGTGTGTGTGTGTATGTTATGTGTATAGTCTCGCAGTATATGACCTCGTTTAATTGTCTTTCTCTCCCCCCCCCCCCCCCCCCCCCCATCTCTCTCTGCCTCTCTCTCTCTTGTCGTTCCCGAACAGGTGCGATGCGGTGTTTTTAGAGGAAGGAGCGAGCAGGACGACCCTGCAAATGGTCGAGAGGCAGGCAGGCAGGAAGGTGTCCCGGCCGGCCGGAAACGGAGACTGGGAGCCGTTTGCTGCTGGAGAAAGCGGCTTGTGTGGCCCCGCTGGAGGCAGTGTGAGGAAGAGGAGGAGGAGGAGGAGGAGGGGAAAAAGGAGAGAAGCCAAAGGAAACCGTAATGTTATCTTCTATGGCCACGTTTTTTCTTTTTACGTTTCCGTTTTAAATCACATCGACTTGCAGACGCGATTAGAGAAATCCGCCACTTGTTGACGTCTATCGCGGTAATTTTGAGGGTTTTGTTTTTGGTCTGACCGTCATTTTTCGCACATGATTTCCCGCCTCACTCCACATTCAAGCGTTTTAGCTTTGGTGCCGCATGATAAATACATAAAGAAAAAACCCTATCTAATCTTGCCTACATGAGATTAATAGTCTTTTAAATTTCAACAGAAACCAGTGTAGCCACAACAGTAGCAGTTTTTTTTATTTATTTAATAAACACAGCTATAACTTTCCCTGAAGTTTAACTCATCTCAAAACCACTGCGGCCCAAAACCAAAGTCGGTGCAGCTGTGATTGAGCTGCAGTGTAAACAATTCCGAGCTGCTGGAACTTCAGGAATCCGAGACATTTCAGAGATTATCGACAATTAAAGCTGAGGGAGTCCGACTGCTGCTTTATGGCTTTATGGCTCTTTTTCACCTCTCCTGTGTGTGTGTGTGTGTGTGTGTGTGTGTGTGTGTGTGTGTGAGAGAGAGAGGGAGGGAGAGGGAGAAAGACCTCAGGACTTTTATGGTTTTATGACCGTTTAGGACTCCTTGTAAAGTCAGAGGAATGGTGACGAAGTGAAAAACAGCCCGCAGCAAACAGCAGAGCAGCAGATGAAGAAATGCGCTGTGCCGCGCACGAAAGGGCGCCCGTGTTCTCGCACGCGGAAAGCAATCGCCCGAAATTCGCTCGGTGGGCTGCTTTTAACTGGCGCTGTGAAATAATTAACCGTCTATGAAATTAAACATTTGCTATTTATTTCATGGTGCACCAGCTTTTGCCACTTTTGGTTCTAATTGAACAAAATACAATGTGGTCTTTATTATCCAACTCTCAATATAATATAACATAATATAATATAATATTTATTTTTAAATTATTTTTTTTCAAACCTATTGGCTTCTTACTTCATATAAGCACGTCCCAAACACAGAACGCACAATCACAGTTTGCTTAATAAAGCACAGGCGTTTGTGTTTTTGTACAATCATTTAAAAATACATCCCTAAAAATTGTTGTTGTTTTTTTTTTTTATCTTTCGTATTGTTCATTTATGATCCAACTGCTCCAAATATTTTTTTTTTTCCGTGAAAAATCTTGTGAATGATCTCCTTCCTAACACGGCTGCCTCAGTAGTTTATGAGGTCATTGGCTCCCCGACTCGAAACCGAACGTGTTGCGTTCAGCGGTGTAAAACACAACGCACTGACTCCGCAGTGTTGCAGAATGGCGCGCCGACTGACCTCTCCGTGTTGAGTTAATGGCAAACTCGCAGGGGGAAAAGAAAAACTGCCTCGGGGGCTTTTTTGCTCCCCTCCTCTCCTTTTTTTTTTCGCTGCTTATTTATTTTATTTTTTTTTTCGTGTGTTCATCGTTTCCAAGGAAGCCAGTCAGTGCAGGCCGCGTCCTTCACGGTACCGTGAGCCCGCGTGCTCCGGGTCACTTCACCGGACTGTTACCGCAGGGGCAACGCACAGGGGGCCCCGGGACGAGTTAAAGAGTAACGGACGGAGGGATGAATGCAACATCACGGGGACGACCGCTTGTTTTTCTCATGAGTCTCAGCTAAACAAGGCGAAGACGGCGGACTTTATTAGTTGACCTTTGAGAATCGCAAGTCTGAGATACGCAGAATGTTACTACTACTACTACTTCTACTACTACTACTACTACTACTACTACTACTACTACTACTACTAATAATAATAATAATAATAATAATAATTTGACCAATATGCGTTGGCACAATTTACTTGTGTCAATACATTAATGAATGGCTGAATTTCAAACCGAGGCACGCCTTCAATAATTAGTCAGGCCGGTAAATGGAGTGGCTGCGCTTGGCTGTCCGCCAGTGGAGCAGAAATACAGCAGAGGAGCAGGAGGAGTATTGATTCTCTGTCATATCTTAATACCCGCCACTTGATTCTCATTGCCGGATTCAAATCACACGATGCCGGCGTCGTAAATTAAACACCACACACGTACACGTACACTCATACACACACACATACACACACAAACACACACACTACCGATAAATTAAAAAAAAAAAAAAAAAAACACTACGCGCAAACACTTGGAAGCGTCTGTTTGGAGAAGATGAAGACGAAGAAGACGAACGACGCGTTAAAGATGATGAAATCACGCGGCAAGGTCGAAGCTTCTTCTACTACTTTTTTCTCTCCTTTCTTTTCTGCAACACGCACGCACACACGCGCACAACACAGCTTCCCTCGGCTTCCTCTGTTTACCGTGAAACAGCCAACCAATCAGCGCCCCCTTTTTTAACAACCCCGGGCTGTTTCCATGGGCACGAACATGCACGCACGCACGCACACGCACGCACGCATATGCAGGGACCCATTTGTGTGTTAATGCGCTTATGGAAGCCTGCACGCTCCATTCGCCGCAGTCTAACAGCATAACCTGTGTGTGTGTGTGTGTGTGTGTGTGTGTGTGTGTGTGAGAGAGGGAGAGAGAGAGAGAACCCCCCCCTCATACACTCACACACACACACACACACCAGCTATGCCACAAATCTGTCTTCCTCCATGCATCCAACATCAAAGCAAGACAGAGGAAGGCACCGAGAAATCACACACACACACGCACGCACGCACACACACACACACGCACGTACTCGCCCTTCTCACGTCTGCTCTGGTTTCACTCCAAGAAAAAACGTGAGGAGAAAAAAAAAATTAAGGTCACTGTCACGTCATCAGTTTGTCAACAGCTAATACCGCGCGCACACGCACGCGCACAACGGCGTCACACCTCGGAGTGGCTCTAGAGACACATTCAACGTCGTCGCCCCCCCAGAGAACATCGCGTGCATTTCAGGGTTTTGGGCGAGTGCGTATTTTATTTTTTAAAAAAAAATTTTTAACATCTATATATATATATATACCTCGAGGCGGTGAAGAGCGTCAGTGTTTTCCCTCAGTGTCACTCTGGTCGGTACTTTCGCCAACACGACGCTAGATGGCACCAGAGTTATTGTTGTGGGAGTAGCCTGTTCCTAGTGGGGAGACTCCACGGAGAGCCGAGCAGCAGCAGCAGCGGTTAACTGCTGCTCGGCTGCCTGGTGCCGCCGTCAGTGTTTTATTCACCTTTTTTAATCATAAAACCTTCAAAATGAAAAATAAAAGAGGCCTAAACCGCAGCCGCTCCCACCGTCACCACCTCCTGTTATTATGTCAAAGGAGTCTCCCCCTACAGAATGCATGTCGAGCTGTCACGCATGCGTCGCCCCATAGGGACTTTTATATTGCTTTCAAAACAACCTAACTGGTTATCTGAATATGCATCTATCCTTGTATAAATGTGACATGGTTATACATTTAAAATGAATCAAATAAAGAAATAAATGGCACATCTGCATTGACCCTTGTCTTTGTTGATACACACCAAGAAAACACACGAACACACACATGGATTTTGTGCTTACACAATGAATAGACTTCACATCCTAATACAACGTAAGCATATACATGCTATATAAGTTTTGTTTCGAACAATTACAAATGTTTCTATATACCCTGTTGACAAAAACACGAATAATTATAGCCTTCATAATGTTGCCATTATGTCTTAAATGTAATTTCCGCTATGGTCATGGAAGTGTTAAATACTAATACTTGTGCCTTTAAAAATAAATGAATAAAAATAAATCATTTCTAATAGATGAACAATGAAAAGAAGCAGCGATGCATTTTCTTATTGAGTTGCTCTTATGAAGTCCAAATTAGTTTAATGCATGACAATAAAAACAGGTGAACAATTGAAGTCAACGGGTTTCTTTGTCTCTAAATACTGTAGCTGCATGTGCTCAGTTATCTGCTACTGGGTACTACAACTACACACAATAGTAGTACAATAGCCAACAAAGTATAGGCAAAATATAAGGGGCCACTGTAGGTCGAGAACAGTTTTGTTATAGGTGCTAGTGTTCTAATTTCAGATCTGATTTTTTTTTTTAACAGACTTCCGAAATGTAGAGAATCTCCCAATGAGCAAAGTAGTTCCAGTTGAGTGTTAAAATGTACCGCAAAATAAATGAATATTTTGCGGTCCAAGGAAAACAAACGTATCCAGTCATTTAAAAAACAAAACAAAACATATAGTAGCCCACCAATACAATTAATTACTGATAACACAACAGCATTGGCAATATTTCGCAAAGACCAGACAAAAGAAGTGGAAGAGACAATAATCCTTCAATGCAGTGAATGTATTGCAGTAAATATATGGGACATTTGCTTGCAAACACAGAGTACATTGGCAACAAAATGGAGATATTGTCTCATGGCTGGCAACGAACCGTGATTCCAAGGTGTGTGTGTGTGTGTGTGTGTGTGTGTGTGTGTGTGTGTGTGTGTGTGTGTGTGTGTGTGAACTTGTTTGATATTTGAGAAAGCAACAAATTGAAGACCAGAGAGAAGACGGACAGCAGACAGAGTGTGTGTGTGTGTGTGTGTGTGTGTGTGTGTGTGTGTGTGTGTGTGTGTGTGTGCCGGAGGGGGCTCTCTGTTGGGGATAAAGAAAACACTCCGCCTGCCGCAGGGAGGAAATGAGAAGGGAAACAAAGTCATAAAACAAGGCTGGACGCAGCGGCAGAAAAACATTCCTGTGTCCGCCGCCGCAGCCGCACAGACACTCGCGCACTCAACACAAACAAGGCTGCAGCTTCAGAGCACAACGACGGAGGAACCTGGAAGTTGTTCCACTCAGAACTGGAAGTGAAACATCTCAGCGGTGACAAAATAAAACAAGCTCAAAATAAAACAGAAGCTCGCAGAAAGGGAAAACAAACTACAGCAGATCCCTTCCTTTAAATGCAGTAAAAACAAACTACATAACTGGATGCGTCCACAACATGAGCGCCAACTTTGATTCATTCACACAAGTGATTTTTTTTTTTTTTTTAAACGCCGCAGCCCCACCTGCCTTCACATCAAACACGCCGGCTCTCTGCGACTACATCCAGCAGAGAGCGGCTGCTGAACCTTCCGCATCTCAGAGATCTTTCCAAGCGATGGATGCTTCCTATATGCCACTTAGACACTCGATTCATCTGGCCAATCCATCGCACAGTCTAATCCACGCGCCGGCGAGAGGAGCCGGTGGTGGTGGTGGGTGGGGGGGCAGAGAGCGGCGCTCTAATCTGAAATGGACGCGCAACACGTCATTTGTAACCTTAATGCATCCGCCAGAGGCAGCGAGCGGCGCGCTGCGTTCACGCGGCTCGGGCTGCAGGCGAGCGGAAGAAGCGCGAGCGGAGTCTTACCGTTCGATGTTGTTGCTGTTGATGATGTTGACGACGACGACGATGATGTTGATCACGATCCGTCAGGGCACACACACGCGCACACCTTGCAAGCCCCTCCGAGTCCGCGCGCGCAGGCGGACGTGGCACGGGACGAGCCCCCCTCGTAGTGTGCGGCGCGCGGGCCTACACCGGATGGATGATAATTGGATTGAGGGGCGGCGGCG
Source organism: Nelusetta ayraudi (assembly GCF_046127955.1). Taxonomy (NCBI): domain Eukaryota; kingdom Metazoa; phylum Chordata; class Actinopteri; order Tetraodontiformes; family Monacanthidae; genus Nelusetta; species Nelusetta ayraudi. The sequence goes on along the minus strand of NW_027466066.1, from coordinate 584,794 downwards.
CGAGGAGGTGAGGATGAGGAGGAGTGAATTGAGAAGAGCGAAAAGGGGGAGGGCGGAAGAAGAGGAGCAGCGGCGGAGGAGGAGTGGGGAGGAGGACCCCCCCTCCTCTCCTTCACCCCCTCTTGTCAGTCAGTCGTCAAAACATCGCACGTCGTCATCCGGCAGTGTCACCGCCCCCCCCCCCCCGGCCCCCCCCCTCCATCTTCATCATCATCCTCGCAGTTCCGCCAGAGGTAAAATACTAATGAAAGCGTCAATAATGATGTCATCTTTTTTTTTTTTTTTTTGGGGGGGGGTGGGTGGGGGTGTTGAGGGGAGGGGGTCCAGGTTCGAGGGGGGGGGGGGCGCTGAGAGCGGAACCGGAACTTCACCTCAGTTCGAAAAAATGATAATAATTTCATTATCATCATTGTTTCACTGTTTCAGTGTCCAGAGCGCGTGGAGGAAGGAGAGCAAGGGGAGCCGCCGCGGAGGAGGAAGACAGAGGGAGGCGGGGGGCAGTGGGGGGGGGGGGGGGGGGGGTCCGTCTCAGCTTCTAACCTCGTGCCGATTCCCACAGTCGCAGCCAAAGCCTCGTCTTCTCATTAGCACGTCCCGGTTAATTAGCGCGGTAGAGCGGTAGCCGGCAAGCCCCGCGAGCCGCCGCCGAGGTGGCAGCAGCGGCGGCGGCGGCAGAAGCAGCAGCAGCAGCAGCAGCAGCAGGTCGACAGGCAGTCCGGAGCTCCGGAGGAGGAGGAGGAGGAAGAGTCAGCTGCACGGGGGCCGGAGCCGGAGCAGAGTGCAGCGGCGGCGGCAAAGCAGCATTATAGCCACTTGGGAAATCATAAAAAGTTCATGTTCACGTTAAGCGCGTCCACATGACCAGCCCGTCGGCCAATCCCCGCGCGCGGCCGCTCATAAACTTGTATCACAAAGTTGTAAATTTTCATAAAACAACAAGGAATTTATTGCGCTTCTTCGCGCAGTGCTGCTGGTGGTGCTGTTGGAGGAGGGGAAGAGGAGGAGGAGGAGGAGGAGGAGAAGGAGAAGGAGAAGAATGCTCGTCCTCTTTCTCCCCCGCGCCGCCATTTTCTCCCTCAGCCCCAGTGAGAAACAACAAGACAGGCAGCCGGAGAAACACAGCGAAAGAGGAATGAAGACACGATCCGTTCCGTCTGCTCTCCTCCCTGAAGCCGCGCTGACCTCACACGCGAGCCTCCGTGTTTATTCCTGGCTCTTTTCTTCACCACTTGTAGTCGCAAAGGGGGCTCGCAGCAATTCAGGCAGATATGTTTTCCAAATGGCAAAATTACATTTTGACAATGAAATTAACGTGTAGGGAAAAGATGGGAGCAATTCAAGATAGAAAATATGCTGTAAAATATTACTGTTTTATTAAAGCGTCACATTTGAAAATATTTTCCAACATTTTCCCCCTTATAATTTATTCCCATTTTTCTAAAAAATACACTTCTGTATCCATTTTGCTTTCATTCTTACAGTTGCACAGCAACACTGTAATTTCAACTCTGTAGTTTCTGTTGAATTGTGCAGATCAAGGATCCTGGACGGAGTCCTCTCAGTCCGGCTCCTCGTGGCCTCTGTGTGCGTGCAGCCATCAGAGATCAATGATGATTCCAATTTCCAAGGATGGAAAAAAAAAATAAAGGAAGTGGTGCTTCTCGCCAACCACGCCGCCCTCACTGCGCGTGATAAGGCCATTTACAGACGGAGTAAAACCCCTCTAATGACATCCATAACTTTTACACCCGCCCGCCCGCGCTGCACAGACTGAATTGTTGCACACATGCACATTTTTTTTTTAGTAACATGATTTGGTCTAAATTCGGCAACAAGATTCTCCCCCCTGTGACCCAGTGCTGGTGCGGACCTGGAGGCATTTCGCAATGCGGCAACGGTTTTACAATTCAGGGACGCTGCAATGACGCCGCAGTGTTTTTATTTATTCATTTATTTATTTATTTTAAACAGTTATATTTTATAATAAACAAGGTGATGGACATCCAAGAAGAAGAGGGGGGGGGGGGGAACTAGACCCGCACCTGACTTTCACTATGGATGAATTATCATCGACGTCTATGAAAAATGACCGCAGAACCACAAGTAGTTGGACAGATTTATTTTTTTTTACTCTATATTTCAAACCCCGCATCTGTTTTCAACATTTTCCCCTTCGTGTATGACATGACGGCGGAAATAACGAATGTGAGCAGAAAAAAAGCTCCATATAGTTTCCGAATTTCCTTCGATTAAATTCGAAGCAGCTAGCTTTTTATTATTATTATTATTATTATTATTATTATTATTATTTTTAACCCTTCGCTGACCTAGAGGTGACCCTTCCAAACTGCGCACCGTCTGGTTGAGAGGAGACGCGGATCTTCTGCTTCCTCTTTTGCAAATGTTGCCGGTTAAAATTTAACAGCACACAAAGCGGGGAGCTCGCAGCAGAAGGCTCCAACCCCGTTCTGTTGCTTTTGTGCGTGTCTGTGTCTTGCTTTTATTGGGGTTTTCCGGCCTTTTCATGGGCGCAATAAACACATTAGGGCCTGCACCAAACCCCCACCCCAACACACACACACACCACCCTGTGAATCGTGCGCTTTGAGATCCTCTGCAGCCAGACGACTCACCTTTTGCTCAATACTTCTTCTCCCCTCCAGAATTTGGTGAGATGCGAGTCAAACCTGGAGGATTTGGGCGCGTGAAGCTGCCCAGTGGGAGCCGCTGGAGGTGTTTTGGTGCGCCCAACTGTGATTGCATGGCTCTCTGTTGGCTGAGGTATTTTAATTTTGTAATAATGATGTTGTAATAACTAGAAAAAAAGAAAAGAAAAAGAAAACGTAGATTTTGATATAATATTTTACAAATACGGATATAACTTGCCGGGAGAAATATGTTTTTGTTTCAACTCAAGCTTTCTCATTTGTGATGTCTTGCGACTAAGTGTATAGTTTTATATCTAAAATTGAAAGAAAGAAAAATCAACATTTAATTTTTCCTATTTTCATTAGTTGAACAGGCAATTCATAGGGAAAACAATCTTGAATTTGTAAGATTTTTTTTCTTACATTATTTTGAAATTCAGCAGAAAAACACATTTGATGCGCATTATTTTACTCATTTATTCTTAATTTCCATAAAAAGATGACTACATGCATATCCACCATTTAAAGTTAAACAACATATTTTTGGGATTATAAAAGAAAACGCCGTTCTTCACCTCCAGCCTCAAACCGCTCATTCAACAGCATTAAAGTAAAACTCTGCAGCTCGTGTTAAACGCAGATTAGCAGGAACCTGCTCAGCCTATAAACCACAACAATCTCATCCGCTGTTTATTTAGCTTTTTCCTCTCTCTCTCTACCGGAATTACCGGTGAATACAGATACGAGAGTAAATGATCAAAGTTTGAAAGCTATCGAGCTAATAGCCACTAGCAGTGGGGGGTAAACACCCGCCATCAATACATCCGAACCTGTAAACAAGATGAGGATATTTTAAGAGCGCGGTGGCGCTCGTTACTGTGTTTTATAATCTGTGCAAGTCGTGATTACACTCTGAAGGCAAAAGTGAGACCTATAAAGTGTGTGTGTGTGTGTGTGTGTGTGTGTGTGTGTGTGTGTGTGTGTGTGTGTGTGTGTGTGTGTGTGTGTGTGTGTGGAAAGTGGTCCTATACCTGTACACACACTCGTCGTTTTTCTTTAAAGTAAAACATCGCATGAAACATTGAATTTCACTTTAAATTCTAACACCTCGTTTTTCTTCGTGTCTGGCGGATTGCGAACCTCCCGCTGCGTCGGAATACTCCTGATACTGGATATTCCACTGGCCTGGAAAATAATCCCTTTCTACTTCCTTTTTTCCAGCGGTGTCATACGCGACGACGAAACAGCAGCAGTTGTACAGACACAACCGGAGAGCGCTGTGTCGGTACAGACACCCAGTTAGTTATCTTCAGCGTCATTCTGACTGACAGCACAACAGTGGCAACGGTCTTGTTATTGCTGAAAGCAGTTTTGGCTTGTACCGTGGCCGCAGCGATGCGGAAACGTCAACCAGCTGCTCTCTCAAAGCATTTCCAGATGAGGAAAACAGGACAAAGCTGCATCGCAGTTTACAGTACAAGTCATTGAGACCCAAAACACTGTGCATTTTAGATTACAATCATATAATCCTCTAATGCATCCAGCAGTGGAACGGCAGCGTGCTGCCAGTTGCTGTATTTATTTTGAATTGAACTCACCGAATCCAAAAGACTCAGACGTTGCTGTTTATCAGTGCGGTTTAATCTGAAAGTCAACATGCTCCGGATGAATTTCACTGCAAGTCATCTCAGTCATCTCATTATTATTATTATTATTATTATTATTATTATTATCATTATTATTATTATTATTTTTTACTTGTGTGTCTTTTGGTCAGCAGCCAAAAGTAAGTTGGAACAAAATCAGGGCAACAGAGCGAAGCAGTGACAGCCAGTGACCTGCAGTTGAATCCAGTTGACAGCTCGATGTTATCAAAGGAGGATTGTTTTCATTTGTGCATTTTTGAACATAATCTTCGTGATAACGTGATTTTATAATTCTAGTAATAGATAGATACAGTAGATAGATAGATACAGTCGATAGATAGATAGTTCAAAACAGAGCTAATAACATATTTTCCCTCCTAAGTGTTTTTATTTTTATTTTTTATTATTATTATTACTTGCACCGCGTAATGACCAACAATGAGCTTTGTTTCCACAGGAAGTGACTGTTTCGTGCGAGTGCATTAGCGACTGCACATACTGCGCGTGAGCGACGCTAAATAAATCCGCGGCCCTCATCACGAGCACGAACTTTATTGTGGCCCCGCGACAATGGCTCCTTTGAGGAAAAGCACGCAGACACAATGCGAGATGTTGGTTTATTTCCGCCGGACGGGGGCGAACATTTTTCAGGAGGGGGAAAAAAAAATATATCCTCCAATATCTAATAAAGTGTGTAATACTACACGCTAAAACGAGATTTAGACTGCATTGAATATTAGATAATATGAGATATGAGATAAATATAAATGTATTTTTCCTCACGCAGTCTGACTGCGCCTCCTCTTCCTCATCTTCGACGCGTTTTTACCTCACATGCCGCTTACTGGTTTCTCTCAGTGCTCCGCCTCTTCTCCGTGGTTCCGGTACCAGACTCTGGGTTCACCTGCACACACATGAGCTGACACCCTCCTCTGAGTCTTTTTTCCCCCTTCAAAGTAAAAAAATATAGATATGTATGTTTCTTTTTTCAAAATATGATATGTTGTAGCAATACTGTAAAACTCAACCATTATCAACATTATATTTGATATGCTGAAAATGTTAGCATTAGAATTATTATTAATTTCAAACCAAACTTTTCCTTCAGTTATTGATATGTCTAATATTTCTCCCATGGTTGAAGTAGGATGTTCCAACTATATGAACCTTAGCTATCTTCCTATTTAATTTTTACTTTGTGTATGAAAATGTTGAAACAATTATTTGAAAATAAAATAAAAAATAATGCCTTTTTTGTGCTTTAAAAGTAAAATATTTTTGGCTAGACAATAAATCACAACATTGCCATAAAAATATTTAATCGTTTTCCAGTCATGTGCATCAATCGCATATACAACAAATTATTAACACAGAGAAATACACCTCACTAACACTTAAGTTGCAGGTAATGAATAAATAAATGATTTTGACCCTCAAATGAGATGTTTGTTTTCTGGTGCCTTAAAATCAACACGGTCGTCACCTCCACTTCCTGGCAAAGACGTTTGGTGAGTGGCTGTGCAAACGCTGTAAAGCAGTGACTAAATGTCGTGGTTAAACTGTAGGTTCAGCTGTTGTCTGCTCACCGTTTACCTCTCGATGCTTCAAGCTTCCGACCTGATCCAACCAGATGAGGGCCAAATGAACCTGTCCGGAGCAGATCTACGCGCTAGGTGTGACCACGCTGGGGGGCACATTGCTAATTTGATACACGGATGCCGGGCCAGGGGGGAAGAAAGTTCACTCTCCATCGTGTGAAGTGCATGCAGAGTGAGTCGGTGCCGAGTAAGGGCGCAGCAAACAACACTGACCCTCTGTCTCGGCGAGGTCATGCGGCGCCCGAAGGTGAAAAGGAAAATGGGTCACATTTTACGGCTCCGAGGTCGTCGGCAGGCCACGCGAAACATCAAAACACCTTCTTGTGGAAGGGAAACTCCTGCATGTGGATGCGCGTGTTGGATTTTAGAAGATCAGGCTAATCGGATGGTCCACCGATTCAGGAGAACACTTTGAAATCCTGCGCGTCCTTTTGGTGCCTCCAAACAGGCAAACAGACTGGAGGTCAGCTGAGCCGCAATAAAAAGCAACGACCGGCCTGTAAAGAATCTGGTTGGGGCTGCTGGCTGTTGTGAGGACTTTGGGGAGGGGGGGCTCATCAACGTGTGAATTCGAGAAGATTTTATACCTAAGCCCCAAGTGGTGATCACTGTTGAGAGAAATCAGGAATAAAGAAAATGACACAGAGTCGTGTGCTAATTACAAGCCACCACAACCAGGCTGAGGCTGAAATAAAAAGCCTTTTTTTCCCCCTCTGTTCCTCATGCTGATCACAGTCGTCCGTATCTTCACAACGCAGATTCATGTCATCGCTGCTTGGGACATTCATCTTCAAGCACCCCCCCCACACCCCCTCCACCCCGTGCTGTCTATTTCCTGGATCTAAATGGGCTGAAGAAAAAGGAAAATAGCTTCGCTTTGATTTGATATTGATTGCGGAGCTTCTCACTGCTGTAATTTGACACGGCAGGTAGGAGTCTGAATCATCCTGCACGCAGGAGTTCACAGAGGAGACGAGCAGGGCCTCCAACGCAAGGAGGTCACGTCCTCTGCATTTCGCCATCCACTGAGGGGATTCACATCTTTACATATGGTTTGTATTCCATTGCTGGATCTTTTTGTCAGATATTCTTAACCCTATAGATACACTGAGCCCGAGTCTAATATTTGAAAAGCTTTGAATTTTGAAGACACTGATGTTGATTTATCTTTGGATAAAAAATTGTATGTGAACATTGAATGTTAACATGGTAGTATGTGATTGAAAAATATTTAAAGAAATATTCACACACAAGTACAGGATAATATACAATATAATATACAGGATAATAATAGAACTTGATATAATAATGCAAGAACATATCATTGTTAATAATACAATGCTTTACATATGGAAATGTAATAATAATAATAATAATAATAATAATAATAATAATAATAAAAATGATACATTTACATACAAAATAATACATTGCTTTAAATTGAATAGAAGATACCAAATTGGTGAAATACAGAGGAAGGTTTATACTATACATAAAATAAAGTTTCCTCTGCTTTTTCCAACTTATTTCACCAACACTTGATTCTGTCCAACGTTGGCGCATTTTTTGGCCCGCGCCAAACGTTATTGAATGCAGCCCTCGCGACGTGTGTGTGACGGAGTGAGTGTCAGCAGCAGCGTGGAAGTGTGTGTGACTGAAAGTGTGTGTGTGTGTGTGTGTGTGTGTGTGTGTGTGTGTGTGTGTGTGTGTGTGTGCGCGCGCGCGCGCGCGCGCGCGGGCGGGCGGTTATCTGTGCGCCGCTTCCGTTTCGCCGCGAACCCGTGTGTATGTGTGTGTGTAAGTGAGTTGCGCGCCTGTTTGCGCGTCGCAGGGGAAACTTCATCTCCATAATGTATTCCCGCTCTCGCCCTGCCGCTGATTTATCTGTGCGCCAGCTTGAGTTGGGATTTTTTTTCCAGGCAAATCCTCAAAAAGAAAGGGGTCCTCTCTTTCTCTTGCACACACACACATAGACACACACACACATCGTCAGCAGCACCTCCTCAAAATAACACACACACACACACAAAGAGGAGCAGCAGCGGCACCACCCACCACTCACGATTTATAGAATTACCGTACAGGAAAACAAAAAAAAAATTGACGTTACTGCGTTCATTTACGCACAATAACGCATCCCTCCGAGAGCTCCGAACGCGTCTCTTTAATTCGCCCTCTGCTGTTTGTCTTTTTTGCGCCGGTTAACACGAGCATCCGGTGCGCCCCCTACTACCAATCATCCCCGGCGCCCTGGACTGGAATCCAATCTAAATTAAAATCTATAAATTCATTATACAGGCCGCCTGATCCAACCCCTTTTCGTGTAACACACACACACACACACACACACACACACACAAAACCAAATGGTGGCTGCGAATTAATGAGAAAACTAGAAATGTCCACGAAGCTGTCCGCTAGTCGCTGCCAAAGTACAGTTAATGGGGAGAGACCTGATTTGTCCACAAACCCATCACTGTGTGTGTGCGCGTGTGTGTGCGCGCGCGGACGTTTACCTAAACCCCCTCGTTTTCCACCGCATTATTTGACGTCCATGTGCGCCACCGCCATCTTTCATTTTTACGCATGTTTTACGCACGAACGCCCTCGTCGCGGTTTCTCCTGGGTTTTTTATTTTTTTCACTTTTACGCGCCACCTTTCAGCGTGAGACGGCAAACATAAAATGCTCTTTGTGCCTGCGCCTGTTTGTTGTGCTTCGGGGCTCCCGAGGCCCCGCATCTATTCAGCATCCAAGCCCAGCGCCGGGTGACACAATGCCGCTTTTTACAATCGGGGGAAAGGGCAGGCATTCAAAGATCAAACCCATCTGCTTATTTATAGTGTTTATGGTATAAGCGGTTCGCAGTGACGGTACAATAGCACAAAGGGATTTTCAGTGAGCACTTCGGAGAAGGGGGCGCGCGCGCGTAAGATTAGGCTTTGACGAGGCTGCGCGTCTTCTTCTACGTTAGCGTGAAAACTATAAGAGTTGGTGGGACATTTTCTGCGCATTTCACTTCACGAATTTTGGTGGAACCCCCCACATCCACTTCATGCACTGTCCCCCATTCCTAAACACAATGCCCCCCCCCCCTAATGAATATTCACAAGTCTTAAATTATGGGTTTATGGAGGTCGCAGACCCATAAAAAGATGGACAAAGAGTGAGAGAAGGAGGGTGGAGGGAGGGTTGCGCGTAAAATGACACGGAAAGAAAACGAGGAGGAATAGTTGAGCTACTGGCAGCGGCCGCTGCGCAACGGGGCAGCCAGCGCTGTAAGGAGCGTTTAACGTTGGAGGAAGACACACACACACACACACACACACACACACACACACACACACACACACACACACACACACACAGCTCCTTGTCGTCATCCTTGCCCGCCCTCTTTCCAACCAACTCACCTGTGGGGCCGCGCTAATTCAGCTTCTCCTCCTCCTCTTCCCTCCACTCTCATCATTTCCTCACCTGAACTTTTGATCCACTTTGCACCATCTCGGCGGCCTTGCCCTCGATTGATTGCCGCTGCTGCTCTGCCCCCCCCCCCCCCCCCGAGCCGAGCCGAGAAGCTGCTCCCCTCCCTGTGGCCACTTTTGAGTTAAGTTCGAGCGGATGCGCGCCGAAGGCCTGCCTGAGCACTCCCGCTACTCCGCCTGCCTGCCTCGCTCGGTGCCGCGTGAAGTAAACTACTAGAGCGCGAGGATGAAGACGCAGAGGAGGGAGAGGAGGAGGAGGAGGAGGAGAGGGAGACGCGGGCTGGTGCTCCGCCAGGAGCCGTAGAGGAGAAGTACAGGAGGGGAAAAGCTGGAGAGTCTGCGATAAGCAGAGCGGAGATGATGTTAGAGGGGGGAGGGAGGAGGGGTGGTAGGAGAAAAATCTCGTTCTTGAAGACGAGAGAGCTCGTGATTTGTTGGCCAGAGCCGATTTGGAACGTCGGCCGCGTGCGAGTCTCGATCCCGGGAACGATTATTGTCTAGACGTGTCGAAAAAACTGTTATTAGCAATACAAACATTATCATCCATTCGACTCTTCCTGTCCCCTCCCTCCCGTTTCCTCGCTGAACACGTGACCCCCTCGGCCCCCCACCACCATGTGATGTCAGCTTGCCCAATAGCGGACGGGGTTTCCCTCCGGATGTCATTTTTTATTATGCCTGAGAATTCGCTGAAGCACGCCCCCCACCTCCACCGCAATCCAAACACACATTCGCTAATCTATATCAAACAATCAATGGCAAACAGCTCCGAAAGTGTCCAACTAATCACCGCGGGATGGCGCACAGAACGGCTGAGGCGGACACAAACATCCTGGACGAGCTTAAATCTCCCCATGACTGACTGACTGACTCGCCGGTGCTGAAATCCCGTCGTCGTCGTTGGCATAGCTCGCTATTGATCGCGTTCGAAACTGGACGGGGCCGCGCAGAGGCGAGAGCCACGTGCGTAAAGTTGCCGAACAGGCCAAAAGGGGGAAGATGGATTCCCAGGTTTTTTTTCACCCCCTCCTCGCCATCCATGTACGGCTCGTCTCCTGCATGCTGGAGCGGACCACACACGGGAAAACAGGGGGATCCCACACAGGCGAACAAAACAGGCTCTTGTGTTCTTCTCATCGCTCATACGCGGTTGCTGACCGGTCACTGCAAGGCCGGAGGGCTGGGGTTGGGTTGGGTTGGGGGGGGGGGGCTCTGAAGAGGAAGAAGAAAACGAAGAAGTATAAGAAGAAGAAGAAGAAGAAGAAGAAGAAGAAGAAGAAGAAGAAGAAGAAGAACTGTAAAAATTAACAAAATCAAGAAGAAGAAGAAAATCAACAAAATCATGAAGAAGAAGAAGAAGAAGAAGAAGAAGAAGAAGAAGAAATCAACCTGCGCTGTGAGTGATGGCTTCCTCACGCTCTGATTGGCTAATAATCATCAGCGTCAGGAGTGACGGCTTGATGTTTTTCCACTGCGTTCGCCGCTGGGTCTTGTAATATGAGAACCCTTAAGCCCCCCCCCCGCCCCTCTAAAAAACAAAAGGTCTCGAGGGCGTCACCAGAAGGAGTCTCACCTGGCGAGCAGGTGCTCAGTTTCCGGTTCTGTGCGTGACGTTGACACCTCTTCCTCAACAGAACACTGTGTGGCGCTGTAGCGCCTCCGCTTGAATGGCAAACATAGAAATGTGCCCCCCACCCCAACATCTCCATTTAAAGTGTGAACCTGTTGAATAAGTTGAAGACTACAATGTATCAGAGTCATGAGAGCCAGACCATGTGATCACCAAAAAAAGGTGGGTTTTAATATTGTTTTTTTTCAATATTTTTTGAGAATAGGACAGCCAAAACAAATATTGATTACTTCAATATCTTGAAAGGATCGGAAGGTATGCTTTGAGACTACAAAGCGATTAAAGGAAATTCAGTTCAAAAGAGCGATTTTGGTCGAATGTGCTTCTTGCAGGATCACTTGACGTTACTCATTTTATCTTGCATATCTGGGATTTGTTGACAATCAGTTGTGGATTAGCCAGCTGCGCGGCATTCCAAACGGCTGACCGTATTTTTCATCGGCCCTCGGGTATTGAAGCGAGTTAATATGCTACACAGAGAATCAGCCCCTGTGTCGTGCTCAGTTTTAATAACTGCCTCTCGAAAATGTATTTCTGATTTATGTTAGATCTCTATCGTGCAAAATTTCGCAACATTTTTCCTGCGAATAGGCTGTGTGTCGCCTCCCTGGAAATACCAAAGCTTCATCATCTTTTGTGATGTCAGTCAAGGGCACCGATGCTTCTCCCAGGTTAGTAACGACACCTTCAGCCACAGGAATTGGTTTTGCCTCTTCAGACAACCGTATGACCGCTGTAATTTCCTTTTCCAAACATGTGGACGGTCTAACGGAACACCGGTTCGACTGAAGATTCGACGTGGTAAAAGATAATACTTTATTTGTGGGGGAACTGTAAACAGAGGGCTAAATATGCAACGGGGGACTTTTAAGACAATTTGCGGAATCTGCAAAAAAACCCCAATCTGTTCTGTGTTGCATCTGTTTACGCAAACCTTCACTTGGGTGTTGACTGAAAGGTTTTTCTCTCTTATCTTGTGAATCACGCAGGCCAAACCTCGGATGTGTCATGCGTCTCAACCTCAAAGTCCCCCGAGGCCATTGACTTCTACAAAACCAGGCAAGTGTCACGTCCCCGTTGTTAAGGCATACCCTGGAACAGTTCCCATTATTCTGCGGAACATGCCGGTTATTTTACACCTGACTGAACAGGTAGGGGTTTTTTTGGTTGTTTTTTTTACTTTTTTAAAATGTGATAGACCAGGTCCATGCGGCAACGCTTAAACGAATGTTTGAGAAAGGTTATATTTGGAGAGGCAGTTTCAAATGTCTTGTGTTGTTGGGCATTGACCCAAATCCTTGTTCACACTCCAGTCGGCTTCTGCGCTTAAAGTTTGGAATAGATTGCGTTAGTCAGTCGAGTTTTTCTTAAGCCTTTTAAAGTGCGAGACCCCCAAGCAGGGCCCCACTGGCTTGTCCTCTACAGCTGGACTGAGTGAGTGCAAACCTACTCCGACAGCCTGTGGACGTGTTTAGAGTGTGATGGACTGCTGGAACACTTTGGTCTTGATGCCTCTAATGTGACAATGAATACCACCCAGTTCATCTGGTTGTTTTAGTCCCCCTGCAATCGTGCTGTGAAAGTCTGTTGCTTATTTTATTATTTCATGTTTTATTTTATTTCTAATCATGAGATTTATGGTTGTTTAACTCCTTTGCTTAAAAACATGAGTTTGGTCATTCGAGATCGCGTCAACAGGAATTTAACACCAAAAAAATTCCCAGAGTGTGATACATGCTAATATGGTCCTACAGGGATTTGTAGGACCAGGTCTTTGTCCCCAGATGGTGCATGGATACATTTCAAAGCTTTACTGTTTTGCCCTAAATCAATTCTGGCCCGACATCTCCTGTGACTTCTCAAACTTTATGGACGCTCCAAATCGTTGCATTAAACCTTTAAATTGGGCCGTGTAGCCTGTGATGCCCCTTAATGTCGCTTGTTAAAACAGAAATATAGCGACAACGGGGAGCTCCCACACCCAATTTGCAGCTCCCACCGCTGCATTGTACCTCCCACGTCTGATTTTTTTTTTCTTTCTTTCTGAACAAACCGCGCCTGCAACCTGTTATGCGGTGCGCCGACAGCGCCCGAGATTGCGCCTGAATAACAAATCCGCTCTGCGCGTGTGAAGATATATGGACCGCTACGTGTAAATATGAATTCGCTGTGTGTTTGATCCCCCCATGTGGAAACAATCTCCCCTCACCGTGATGATGATGGAGGGCGGTGTAATGGTGAAAATAGTGCCCTGTAATGTAAGTGGAGGATGAGGACCGGGCCATAAATAACACGATGTTAAGATGTTAGGTGTGTGTGTGTGTGTGTGTGTGTGTGTGTGTGTGTGTGTGTGTGTGTGTGTGTGTCTCGCAAGAAAAGGAGCGGAGGCGTGTGTTGTTTTAAGTGGAGATTTCCGAGTCGAGGCTCGAACGCGTGGCCCCGTGAACCGAGCGGTTTTATCAGTCTGGCTGCTGACAGAGTTTACAGAGTGAGTGGAAGAAGGGAACGGCTCCAACTTTCATCCCCCTCCAACTCCTTTGAAAAATGACAAATGACCAAATCCTCACACTCAATGCAACATTTGTCTTCCTTTTTTTCGTCGTTTTTATTTCTGAGGAATGTTCTCTCTTTTTTTTCTTCTTAAATCTGCACTGCGCATGCTTCTTACCCAAAAAAAAGAGAAAGAGGACACGAACCAAAAAAAACAAACAAAAAACACCATCGATCCAAATAATAATTACAAATAAAAAAAAACATAACAAACGAACTAAAAAACCCAAAAAACGACAATTAGAGAGTGTAAAAAAGAGACCCGACCTACTAAAACGGCATAAATAGGCAGTTTCATGTTGTTGGAAATTTCATTAATTGCTACGTCGTTATCATCATCATCGTCATCATCATCACCAATCATTGCCAGAACAACAACAACAACATAGAAGTGAGAAGTACAGTAAAAAGTGCACCACCGTCAGCGTCATCATCATCATCATCATCATCATCATCATCATCAATTTTTTTCTTTTCTTAACTTAAAAACTATACAGCTGCCAAAGATAAAATTGTTAATGATAAACTTCTAACAATATAGAAATGTTTCCACAATAAATGTTCCACAAAGAAAGGAAGCGTTTTTTTCTTTTTCTTTCGTTTTTTTTTTAAGCACTAGAGTAGAGTAGACTATGCGTTGCTCGTTTCATCCACCCCCGCCCTCGTCGTGTTTTTTTTTGTTTGTTTAATTCACATTTTGTTGCTTACGGAAGCGCACTGCTGCAACCCTAGGAAAAAAAAAAACAGGACTCAGTATCACGTTATATCGTGAAACTATCAAAATATCACGTGATAGTTTGATGTTATAAAGTGAAAATGATCACGTAAAAACGTGAAACTATCACGATAATCACGTGATAGTTTCTCGATATAACGTGAAAATGATCACGAAATAAAGTGATAGTTTCACATTTGAAACTATCACGTAAAAACGTGAAAGTATGACGTTACAGCGTGATACTGAGCCCTGTTTTTTTTTTTTCTAGGAAGGCAGCAGTGCGCTTCCGTAGTTTCTTGATTATTTTCTTTTTTACACCCCCCCCCCGACACACTTTTCTTTTTCGTCTTTCATCCCATTTGTACAGTCAGCCGACGGACGGAAACAGGCGAGAAAGGGGGCGAGTTGGCTTTTCCTCTTCCTGTCTGTCGCAGCTTCTCGGTCGCGATTTGATTTTTTTTTTTTTTTACTCTCTCTCTCTCTCTTTTCTCTTCTTTTTGAGTTTTCTCTCCATCGATTGGATCGAAGGAGAGCGGAGGGCAGTCAATCCGAGGGCCTCGGTTAAGACAAAAACAGTGCTCCTCCCTACCTCCCTCCCCACCCCGTCCTGTCCAACATTTACAGTCCACCCCTCCACCTCTCCTCCACCCCCATCCCTCCCTTCCTCTCCCCTCCACCTACATCTGCTTGTGGGGTTTCTCGCAGCAATCCCCGTTGACGGGGGCCTGCGAGCCCGCCGTGGTGGCCGCCGCCGCCGCCAGCGCGCTTCCTCCCGCAGCCGCCCCTCCTCCTCCACCACCTCCTCCAGCAACACCTCCGCCCTCGCCGCCTCCACTTCCACTTCCTCCTCCTCCACTTCCTCCTCCGCCATCCCGCAGCTCCTTCTCCCTCCTCTCCCGCTCCACGGCCTCCTGCTCGCTCTTGCTGCTGGGGAACTTGTCCTTGTTGTTCTCCTTCTTCCACTTCATGCGCCGGTTCTGGAACCAAATCTTCACCTGGCGCTCCGTCAGCGCCAGGGCGTGCGACACTTCGATGCGGCGCTTCCGGGTCAGGTAGGGGTTGAAGAGGAACTCCTTCTCCAGCTCCAGCGTCTGGTAGCGGCTGTAGGTCTGGCGGCCCCGCCTCCGGCCCGCAGCTACTGGGGAGGAGGTGGGGGAAGAGGAGGGGTTGGGAGAGGGGAGGCTTTTTTTTTAGAGGCAACAATAGACTTCGGACATATTATTATGTTTGAGTTATTTTTTTTTTTTAGAAATATAACTTAAAATGATTTATGAATCCCCAATGACACATCACCTGATTTTGTTTTCAATAAAAAGCAAAAAAAATAAATAAACAATAAGTTCAAGCTCTGCACTCTTGGCCCTGATCCCTTTGTTCTTTGAGTTCAGCCGAGACAGCACACACACACACACACACACACACAGAGAGAGAAAGAGAAAGAGAAAAATATTTATAGATAGTACTCATCTATATCTCTTTTAAAATAATCAATGTTAAAGTGTAATGCCTATTTCTCTCTCTCTCTCTCTCTCTCTCTCTCTCTCTCTCTCTCTCTCTCTCTCACTCACTCACTCACTCACACACACACACACACACACACACACACACACACACACACACACACACACACACTCAAACATTGCATAAAGACAGACTTATCTACTGAGCACTTACAGTGAGCATGAATATTTGATAACATAATAGATCGTAAACACTTTGAAAAGAAAGAAGAATTCCTCGCCGCGAATCCGACTATCGGCTGCTGAAATTATCCGAACCGAAACACTAAATTAAAAATAAAAAAAAATATGGCGAGACGAGGAAAGAGGAGAAATGTTTACCAAAGTGAGCGCGCGGGGCCCAATCATTCAACCCTGCTGCTGTTTTTCTTTGTTTCCACGGCGGCAAAGACGGACAACTCGCGGCGCAGACGCAATCTAAAATTCATAAATACTTAATAAAGGTCAGGTATTTCTGCACAAGCACGCGAGCCGAGAGGCGCGCTCGTTTTACAGCCCCACAACATGTGAGATAGTTCCGCTCGCCTGCGTTTTATGAAGCTCAGGCGGGACAAACAGATTGAAAAATGTTTTATTTCCTGCACATTTGCGCGACAAGTCTGAGACTCTCGTTCTAATAGACTCATTCTGCGAGAATATATATATATATATATATATTTAAAAAAAAAAAAAAAAAAAAACAGTCCACCGATTTATCTATTATAAGCGTTTAGAACGGTAACGGCTTATTAGTACAAGTCATATGAGAGGTCTCAGTGTAAACAGATTATATTGTAGCAAAAACAAAATAAATACGACACTTTGAGCTCAGCCACAGCACACGCTGGCTCATTCGCGCAAGTGATTAAATTTCCATCAAACTGTTTGTCTTGCTCTCTGACTGTCGAGCCGTAAAACGGGCGCCAGAGATCCTTCAGCTTTCGACCACAATAAAACGACATGCACACAGAGAGAAAAGTTGTGCCTTTAAAAGCCCGGGAAACCGGCAGTTACAGCCGGACTGGCGGGCTTAGTGTTCGGAAGCCACCGCAACGTTCTCACAATCTGACCGAGAGCCACCCAGTTAATAACTAACAGATATTAAAGGTCCATTTCATTTCATTTTTTTCCCCCCATTTGTCCTTCGTCAAGCGACTTATTGTCCGCAGACTTTACAAATTGGGAAGACCACACACACACACACACACACACACACACACACACACACACACACACACACACACACACACACACTGCTGGGTTGTAAAGTGCAAAAAATATATATATTTTTAATAAAAATCTATTGTACAGTTTAACTACCGCGAGCCAGCAGTAGGCTTCTATTGAATAGGGTCTGATGACCGAACGTACATACGTGCAGCCAGAAATAGCCCGGCGAAGAAGACAAGCAAGCCACTATGAAAACGCATGGACTTGTAAGTGATGTAAAATGTCTAGTATGTATTATCTGTCAGGGCTGGCGCCGTGATCTCGCGCTGCAGGGACTTCACGGGATGTGGGCGCCACATTTACTGCTGTCACCAGCCATGAATTAGGGCGAAAGGAGAAACGCTTTCTGGGGTAAAATGACAGCGGCTGGCGCTTTAATCCAGAGGGTTTTTTCTTTCTTTCTTTTTTTCTTTTTTTTTTTTTTGGACGGACCGAACGTGCAGGGAGATGAAATCCCCAACACCGGCACAAAGTGTCGGTGGCATATGTGCCTGTCAAACAGTTTAGAAGAGCTGAGCCTTAAATTTCGCAGCATCACTTGAAGGATTACGCGCCTTTTAGCTGTCCGGGGAAAAATAATGCAGGCGTCCGCAGCGAAACGTCTCCAGGACATATTGCCTTTTTTTTTTTTTTAAATATATATATATATATTAATCCAATTAAACACGGTCTAAACAAATTCATGGGCATGTTGACATTTTGCAGAAGGTGGCAGCGGGCTTTCTCCTCCGCGTGCAGCCAAGACAGACACTG
This sequence comes from Nelusetta ayraudi, assembly GCF_046127955.1. Lineage (NCBI taxonomy): Eukaryota > Metazoa > Chordata > Actinopteri > Tetraodontiformes > Monacanthidae > Nelusetta > Nelusetta ayraudi. Next base: position 567,038 of record NW_027466066.1, on the reverse strand, counting down.
GCATCACAGAAGCAACGCATTCATTCTTCCCCCTAATCAGATTTTAATCGTTTCATTTCATTTTTAGGAGCCGTACAGAAGTAAGAGGAGGGGAAGGGGAAGATGATTTATTAAGCGGTTCAGCAAAGAGTCGTAAAACGGTCCATATCACCGCGGCTTCAGAATTAAACTCGGATATTAAAACCCAGCAGCTCGGAGGCAACGAGAGGGTTTTTTTTCCCCGGGAAGTCGGTGCTGCCGGGGGTAACGTGGAAGGTGTGGATGTGGACATGCCCCCCCACCCCCCCAACCCCACCCCGTCTTTATGGAACAAATTGTTGAACGTAACCTAGTCGTCGTTAAAATGGAATTTCCGCACTTTGGAACCGGGGGGGGGGGGGGGCAGGGCTGCTGCGCCCCATCATCCGCCTTAAACAGGCGCGCCCGAGTTTTCCCTCCTACTTCTTCTTCTTCTTCTATAATAACTAACAAACAGTCACACAAACCGCGCGTGGTTGTAGTTATTCTTTTATACGCACGGATTGCACTGCAATTCCGGTTCGACTTGACTTTACGGGAGCTTCATTCATGCCAAGTAAACTGTTTGTAGACTCTCAATCATAGGGCGCTAATCGCTGCTACCGGTGGTGAAGTGGGTTGAAAAGCAAGTTCGAAAGAACGTACAGAAGCAGAAGATGTCAGGTGTGACAACTTCACACTCCGGAGGGGGCAGCAGCGGCGCCGGTGAAGTGTCCCAAAATCCTATAAAGGCGCGCGTTAAACGAGATCTCCGCCACCATTATTACCGCCGTCCGTAGCAGGTGGTCGAAGTGCCTTATAACGGCCTGAGAGGTTGAGAGGGATGAAGAGAGAGGGAGCGCGAGAGCAGCTCGGGAGACCTGGCTGGCTCGGCGTTGTTTATTATTTTTTCTCTTTTTTATGATCATAATCATGAAGCCACAAAAGTCCTGCACAGGCTATAACCCGCCTGCAGCAGCACCACTTTAAAAATACAGCCGAGAACATATAGGCAATAAACTCTCACACTGCCTGTGTGTGTGTGTGTGTGTGTGTGTGTGTGTGTGTGTGTGTGTGTGTCTCTCTCTCACACACTCACACACACACACAGAGATAGAGAGAGAGAGAGAGAGAGAGAGAGAGAGAGAGAGAGAGAGAGAGAGAGAGAGAAATATGGGCTGAAACAAAACAGGCTACTATACATGTCAATCCATTCACGGCCCATCTCTCTCTCTCTCTCTCTCTCTCTCTCTCTCTCTCTCTCTCTCTCTCTCTCTCTCTCTCTCTCTCTCTCTCCCTCTCTCACCCCCCGTACGTCTCTCCAACACAAAAATGCCTCCTTGCACAATCAAGCTTAAATTGTCGCCATTAATAATCACCCTCCACCTACCAACACTTACGCGACGCCACCGATTTTCTCCAGAATTAAAGATTCGAAATGTATTGTATATATATATATTTTTTTTTAATTTTTTTATAACACACTCACGGCCACAAAGGTCGTGCCTTTTTTTTTTTTTGCTTGATACGGCGCGACCGCGCCGACGTGCCCTTGTACAGGCAGCGTCTATCTTTGAGTCTCTAGGTGCCCCCCCCCCCCCCCCCCCCCCACACACACACACACACACACCTTTTCACAGCGTTAGACCAAAAAAAAAAAAAAAGTCCAAAAACGCCCCCTTCACCCCCGTTTAATTCTCTATTAACCACACATCCTCTCCCCCCCAACCCCAATTTAACCCTGTGGGGACCGGCGGTCACCGTGAAGGCAGGATGGCAGACTTGGACCGGAGACCACAGTTGCAAAACGGTAAAACGAAGGCGTGAACTGCAGTAAAAGTTCCACCGCGGTCCAACATCGGACTAATGGGCTAAATCATCCAAATCTAGGAGCAGTTGTTAGTCTGTAGCTTTCTTGTCCTTCTTCTTCTGCACCTCTAAGCAGCCTCTGAAACATTTTCTTCCTCTTCCCCCCACTCTCCTCCCTGACCCTGGCTGACTAACTGACTGACTTACTGGCTGGCTGGCTGGCCCGTCCTTTCTGCTCTGAGCCCTTAGTGTCATTCACAAGTTTTGGTGACTGCCAATAAAACCATAAACGCGCTTTTGTCTCGCCCTCCGAAAAGCTCGGAGCTCTAATTGCCCCCCCCCCCCTCACCCCGCATAAACCGCCGCTTTTTAAAGCCTCGTCTACAACTTTTTTTTTTTATTATTATTATTACTACCACTGTGTCGTCCGACACGTTCGCTGCTTCCAGCTCCTCGAGGAGCAGCAGCAAAAACAGCAGCAGCAGCAGCAGCAGCAGCAGCAGCAGCAGCAGCAGCGACTTCCTTGACCCTCAGCAGAAGACACAACGTGATCCAACAACACACCACCACCAGCGCCACCCGCTCTCGCAGTGTCCTCACCCTGCGGCCTCATCCAGGGGAAGAGTTGCGTCGGCGAGGGGCTCTGCTCGGTGCCCTCCGCGTCCTCGCCGCCGAGACCCTGCGCGCCTCCCAGCTTGCAGTCGCTGTACTGGACCAGGTCCGCGTCCTGGGCGCCGAAAAGTGTCTGCCGCTGCAGGGCGTCGTATCCGTAGAAGTTCCCCGGCTCGCCATGGCACGTGACCGCGCACGGGCTCTGCTGGTAGGGGTTGGTGGGCAGCGTCGAGGCGCTGTGGTGGTAAAAGTCCTGGATCTGCGGTGCGTGCTGGAAGGTGGCGCCGGAGCCCGGGCCGTAGACCACGGTGGGCCGGCTGCCGGCCAGGTCCTGGGCGAAACCGCACTCGTAGTAGTTGGGACGTAACGAGTCCCCGCTTTTATATTTGGAGAAGAGCGAGTTGACGAAATATGAGCTCATCTTTTTTTTCCCTCCTCTCTCCCTCTCTCTCTCACTCTCTCTCAGTCTCTCTGTAGTGTTGTTTTGGACCGTTCTTTCTGTTGTTGTTGTTGTTGTTTGTTTGTTTGGTTTTTTTTTTTTTAAAGTCGGCAGAGTCACAGTGCAGGAAGTGAAGGAAGCGACCGGCGTCTTTCAATTGTGTTTTCTTTTATTCTGCTCGACACGAAGGAACGCCGAGGCGGAGGGGAGGGAGCGCGAGCGAGAGAGCGAGCGAGGGAAGGAGAGAGGGAAGGAGGGAGGGAAGGAGGGTAGGAGGGAAGGCAGGCAGGTCCGCCGCCGGTTGTCGGTGACCGTCGCTGTGGTCGATCCGGTCCTCCCCCCCCCTCTGAGTCGGCCGCGGCGGTCGCGAGCTTCCCGGGGACGGAGACGGCAGCAGATGGAAGTGCCGCGCGCGCCACAGCAACAGCAGCAACAACAACAACAATCAGGCCGATTCCATAAAATGTCCAGCGAGGAAGAGGAAACCGTGGAAGGAGGAGAAGAAGAAGGAGAGGAGGAAGGAGAAGAAGAGGAGGAAGACGAGGGAGGGCTCGTGCGCATCCCAATTCCGGTGTTCGCGCTGGAAGCGGGAGCCCTGTCGCGCGCTCAAACGGCTTTCCCCGTGATTTACTCCTCTGCAAATGAGTTGTTTCATATTTTCTCTCTTGCCTCCCTCCCTCTCTCTCCCTCCCTCCCTGGCTCTCTCTCTCTCTCTCTCTCTCTCTCTCTCTCTCTCTCTCTCCCTCTCTCTCGCCCTTTCTCGCCCTCCCTCTCCTGCACTCGAGCTGGTGTGTGCGTGTGTGCGAGCGTGCGTCGTTTCCTCGGATAATTTGCATCTATTATCAGCTCTTCATCCCATTGGCTTTTCCACGCAAATAAAGATTGCGCGCACGCACGTACACACAGGCAGATTTTTTTTCTTCCCGTTATGTTTTTTTTTTTAACTCGCACGCGCCTGAATCAGCCCCTCGATGTCTCCCGGCGTCGTGTAGTGTATATGGAGGAAGAGGAGGGTGCGCTGAGAAACTACAAGTATAAGAAAGAGGGGGGGTGGAGGAAGTTGAGGTAGGGGTGGGTGGGGGGGGGGGGGGTGGATTGTGTGGATCTGCATCTTTAAACGCACGCACGCACATCCTCTTCCAATCAGCCAGGAGATGCCCCCCCACCACTTTGCTTGCAGCTGAGATTGAGTTTCGGGTGGAGGTGTATTGCACGGTGGAGAGCGTCTCTCATTAACTTCTTCTTCTTCTTCTTCTTCTTCTTCTTCTTCTTCTTCTTCTTCTTGTCATTTGAAGGAGGAAGAGAGAGAGAGAGGGAGAGAGAGTGTGTGGTGGGGACCGCACAGGCCCGAAAATGCCTGGGAAGCCTGGGTCGAGAGCCCAACACATACACACACACAGTGTGTGTGTGTGTGTGTGTGCGTGTGTGCGTGTGTGTGTGTGTGTGTGTGGGGAGGGTGCTACTCCCTAATTGGTATTGGTTTTAACAAGTACCAGCCTATAAACGTAATTGAGGTTTTAAAACTAGTAGTCAAGAGCCTCTCTCTCTCTCTCTCTCTCTCTCTCTCTCTCTCTCTCTCCAGTCCAGTGTGACCTGCGTGATAATCCAGACGGATTAAAAAAAAATATGATCTCCATAAACACACGCACGCGGGCGAAGAGGACTGGGGGAGGGAGGGCGGCTGTAAATGTTTTTTAACAAACTATAAAGCTCCATAAAGACGGTTGTTGCGCGGTTCAGGCTGCTGGTGGGGAGCGCGCGGTGTTTGTTGCTTGTTTACATTCTGTGTGTGCGACGAGGAAACAAAAGGGTGTGTGTGGGGGGTGGTGGTGGTGGTGGTGGGTGTTTACGACACGGCCTTTTACCCCGATCACCCCTGTCCGTCGTCGAGTCGACGCCTTTCCCCGCTCTAACTAGGGATAAATTGTGGAAAGGTTGCGCGCGGCCTTGTATCACAGCCGGGGATCGTAAAAAAAAATAAGACGACTTAAACTGCAGCGATTAGCAGTTTAAGTTTCCACACTGGACTTTTTTTTTTTTTTTTTCATATTTCATTATTTCTTTTTAGTTTTCTTTCACCTTCCATCCCCTCCAATTCCCGTCTCAACGCCGTTTCACATTAATACACCTCAAATGTATTAATAATAATCACCGTTGCTTTTGGCAATCAGCTGATTCAGTGAGCATCTGCAGCCTGCTAAAAACTCAATACCGCAGTGTTTCACCCCTTCAGTCGGTCCTCTTGAGGGTCTCTGCATGGTGGGAGTGAAAAGGTGGCGCGCAATTAAGTGGAAAATCTCCATTTTCAGCAGGAAAATGTGCGAACCTGCCGCAACAACAACAACAATAACGACGACAACCGCCACATGGGGCTCAGTGTGTATTTGTGAGACGGCAGACGACTACAAATATATACAGTGGAGGGAACAATCGACGACATCCATAGCAGCCACGCAAAAAACAAAAAAACAAAAACAAGTGCACAATCACGAATTAAACCTCCATCAAAATGTTTCACAAACATCAAGTGTGTCAAATCCCTGCTCCGACAGACTGAGTTTCTGGTACAATCAAATAATCACATTTTAAATAAAGAACACATATATTTTCACCATGGCCGTCGGATTTTCTATATCTAACCTGTATTTTTACATTAATTTACCCATTATCAATCTAAAAGCCAGTACAATGAGAGGAGTCCTTGTGTGTTTATCAAACATACCCCCCCTAAAAAAACAAACAAACAAACAAATAAACAACAAACTCCTAAACGCACCACTCTCACAGTCCCAGTATACAGAACAGCAGCTCTCGCTGACCAACATACGCGCGTTTTCCAAGCGAGAGCCCTTTCATCGGTGGAGCAAGAGCGCGATCAAGTGGCGGCTCACGGTACTGCCACGTTGGGGGGTGAGGTCGGTCGGCGCTGCGGTTTTTATGGTTGTTTTAAGTGCGCACATCAAATTACATAAGCCGTTTTAAAAGGAAGAGGGGGGAGGATGGGTGCGCGTGGTAATTTGAGATCCAAAGATAGATGAGTGGGGATTTTGCGGCGGCCGAAGGGGAGAGGAAACAAGTGAAATACGAATAAGGAATTATCTCGGTCGGATTTGTAATATTTTTTGCGTTCTTTTGATACGCAGAAAAGGGCCTTCAAAGCTGCAGTTAATATTTGAAAAGAAATTCTGATTAATGTTTTTAAAGCTCTCAGTGCGCTTGGAAACATGTGCGCTGCACTGTACTGTACCTTTTTTGATTTAATGAAATGTTTGTATTTCATTCATCTGAATTTATAAAAAATATGTACAAATATAATAATATTATTATTATAAATAATAATAATAATAATAATAATAATAATAATAATAATAATAATAATGTTAACGTTTCTAGGTCGCCACGTGTGTCGCTGCGCACATCGTAAAACAGCGTAGAAAAACAGTGAATGGGCCCGCGTGGCCAAGTGAAAAGTGTTAGTGTGTGACTGTTAGTTAAGTCCAGGTCACAAACCCAGATTTTATGACCTCGGATGATGGTTGCGGTCCCCTGTGAGTGTGTGTGTGTGTGTGTGTGTGTGTGTGTGTGTGTGTATGTGTGTGTGTGTGTGTGATGCTGCGTATGTTCCTTAAATTACAGGCTGTAAACAGTGTGTAAAAGCAGTTGTTGGGTTATTTGAGGAGGCTGCGGCGCTGCTCTTTATGTTCCCACCCCTGCGGACGGAAACGCGCCAGTTCGAGAAACATTAGGAGGAACAGACCTAATGGCGACAACTCATTTCATCGGGCTTTTAAACTCGCAAACAGCCGCTCTGGATGAAGGAGGAGAGAGAGAAAAAAACAAACAACAACAACATCACACACACACACACACACACACACACACACACACACACACACACACACACACACACACACACACACACACACACACACACACACGGCAGGAGCTGCTGCTGCGTTTTCACAGCGCGGCCGGTGCGCAGGCGCCGCAATGGGCCCTCACTGCTGTCCATGTAGGCCGGAGAAACGAGCTTAGAATCCGGCCTGAGTGCAGCAGTCTGCTGCGGTGTGTGTGTGTGTGTGTGTGTGTGTGTGTGTGTGTGTGTGTGTGTGTGTGTGTGTGTGTGTGTGTTTATCTATCTGCAGACAGCCAGGGCTGCAAGAAGGGTGCATCTGAGTGACATAAAGACAGAGCGAGAGGTCAGACGGGAGACAACACACACACACACACACACACACACACACACACACACACACACACACACACACACACACACACACACACACACACACAGCAATAGGGCCCAAACGGCAACAAAACCATAAAACTCCCAAAGTTGAAAAGAAGGGAAAGGGGGAGGGGAGGAGGAGGGGGGCGCGAGAGGAAGGAATCTCTTCCTCTCTTCTCTTTTGACACAAAGCTCACACGTGAGTGAATGGGGGGGGGGGGGGGGGGTGTTACATTCCAATAGCTTCGTCCTTGTCTTTAAAAAAAAAAAAAACCCACAAAAAAACTATAAAATAATAATAATTTAAATATATATATATATATATAGTGTTTCATCTCGTGATGTAACCCCAGAATCTTCCATCACAACCTACAAATGAAACGATCAGACGGCGGAATTGGAAACTTTTCCTCCTTTATTTCCTGCGTCTCTTCCCCCTCCACCACCACCACCTCCTCCTTCTTTGTCTTTCGGCGTGTTTGCTTTACAGCCGTTTAGTTCTTAACCTTCAGAAATTTATACGCTATAAACTTTTATTGCCGTCATATTCTTTTATTGCGCCGCGCGCACCGCGCCGCGCTGGATCCCCCTCTCTTTTTTCCTGCTGCTCCCCGCTCCTCTTTTCCTTCCTCCTCGCTGCCGCTTTTACGACAGTCGGCGGCGGCTTCTCCTTCCAGCCGGCACGCATCCGCTCCCGCGTCCCATCCCCTGTGCGCACCCTGCGCGCTTCCACCCACCACCGCCGCCGCCGCCACCACACCGCTCTTTCTTCTCCTTTTTTGCTCTGCTCCTACAGAAGAAGAAAAGAAAACACACATACACACACACACATTCACACAACAGCGGGTGCGCGCAGAACATCCTGCTCCTCTCGTGCAGTTTGTTCCCGAGGTTGAAAATAGGAAGTGTGCGCAGCAGCTGACGTGAGAGCGGCGGACGGAGGGGAAGAGGAGGAAGAGGAGGAGGAGGAGAAGAAGAGGGCTGCGCCAGTTTTATCGGACCGGAGGGAGAAATCCGATCACAATTTGTGATCGGAAATAAAACAAACCCTGACGCTGCGTTTGCGAGTCCGGGGTTGTTTATTTATTTTATTTTTTGGTTTATTTATTTTATTTTTTACAATTACACACGGGGCTAAACGTGCAAGAGACCCAAACCGGCGGGGGAGATTTGCGGCTTGCAACAAAGTGGAGCGGAGCGTTCAGACGGACGTGAAGCGAGGCGGCGGAGGAAACGGACATGCAGGAGCCGCTGCTCGGGCTCTCAGTCCGCTCACCGGAAAGCTGAGCCGTTGTTGACAAGCTTCAGTGAGGAGGTTTCAATTTGTGTTTCATTATTCTTTAAATGTTAGGATACTGGATGTTCATGTTTTTGTAATAATTTTGTTAAATTGTTTGATTTAACCAGGAGGCAGATGTATGTGTTGAGTGTGAGAATATTTTTTAAATGTTAAAAATTGTAATTTTATATAAATGTAATGCTAAGTACAGCATAGCCGGCAGCTGTATAAGTAGAAAATAAAATAAAACAATTCTGAAAAAAAAACAAATCTAAACAAATTGTATTTGTTGAGCTTTAGGGAAAACCGAAATTAAATCAACCCAAAACTGTGTTGAACATGAAATAAAAATTTACACTTAAAATGGACTTATTCAGTTTATTCATATATGAGTGCGCATGTGCGTTTTGTGGAGCGTAGATTCGGACGGAGGATACGCCTTTAGTTTGATATTGTTTTGTATATTTGATTTTTTTTTTTTCACTCACATGGTGAATATATAGCTTCTATAATGAATAATAGTCAAAGGGAGCTGCATTATTATTGATACTGTTGCTTTTCAATTTCCCGTTTTTCCTGTAATTATTTCAGATACGCAGAGACGTAGAGATGCAAGCTATATTTGTGTATTATTATAATTATAATTATAAGTATTGCTTTGCTTTGTATTTATCTATTTATTTCTACCTCTGCCTACTTAGAGCTTTAAGCTAGCTGAAAGATGTGCGGAGGAGCAGCCAGCAGCCAGCAGCCTTTGACTTGCCATCCAACTGTTAATGAGTCCAGAATGGCTGATGTGATGTGATCCATACAGCCGTTTCTATCAGCGGGACCATAACTCTCTGTGATGGAATTTATGAATATGAATGGTCTTCTCCGCTGCTTGATGAATTATAGAAGCAATGCTTTGTAAAACAGCTCATTCACTGTGTGTGTGTGCATGTGTGTTAAAGTGTGTGTGCGAGTGTGTGTCTTTTGGGGGCTGAGGGAGGTGGTGTTGCTGCACTCTATCCACCCACAGTGTGTTATTATCTGTGGATTTCTTTGTGTTTTAATACGGGGCCGATGAATTTAAGACGCCGGGCACGTTCGTCCCCGTTGAAATATGAATTTCACCCACAGCAGCTGGTGGTTTGTCTCACGCAGCTCATTTAGCCCGAGAAAATATCGGCCTTTGCCTCGTCCGCCTTAGCCGCGCAGCTAAATCTCTGCGTGATGAGCTAATGTGGACGTCTCCTGTCCATTGCCTCACACTTGGACAATATATATATGGACGAGGTGTCGCTGGTCGTGTGTGTTTGTGTGACTGCGTCAACAGCAGGTCGGTGAGATACGCACTGAGCCAAGCTAGCGCCGTACAGGAACAGGAAGTACTTTCCTGCTGCCCTGAATTCACTTACAGGAAATCCGCTCCAGCCTCTGCATGCTTCTTATGAAGCACTATCAGAAATGCTGTTTGACTTCAGCCAGGTAGCTGCACAGTTGGAAATAGCCTCAGCTTTAATAATGGCCGCTCCTGATTCGTCCTCCTCAGTCAGACGTGTCTCCCTGCAGTGAGCCTGTATGTGTGTGTGTGTGTGTGTGTGTGTGTGTGTGTCTTTGTAGTCGAGAGCCATCCTTGCATTAACCCGATGTGGATTTGTGTTGTGGTCCGAGGCTCCTTCCTGCTGCATTCCCTTAGATTTACTGTTTGTCAAGAAAAAAAACACCACTCCCCAACCTCCCCCCTCACCTCACTGCTCACCTTATACCCACACACACACACACACACACACACACACACACACACACACACACACACACACACACACACACACACACAGCCCCCATGTTGTGAGCAGTGAGGCGGTGTGCAGTTGTGGCTCTTCCCGGGCCAGCCGGTGCCGAGGCTGGAGGGAGGCCCGCGGCGGAGCACAGGGCTTCTGGATTTAATGAAGCGCCGACCCTGCTAGACCTCAGAGAAGTATCGCAATCATCCGTCGCCAAGTCTACAGATGGTTTATGGGATTGCTTTGTTGGGGCCCAGGCCCAAAGCAACTCACATCCTGAGGCCTCATTGGCTGGCTGGCAGGGTCCAGGCAGCGCAGGGGGAAGCAAGGGAGGCTGTGGCGGCAATGTTACGTTTCTGCGTCTCTTCGCCAGGACTGTCGACCGTTGCTTGTGAAGCCGCCGCTGCACAAACAGCGGCTCATGCGACGGTGGCGTCTGAATCAGCTCTGTAAATACACTTTGAGGAATTTTGTGACACACTAACAGTGTTGTTGGGATTACTCCATAAAGGTAACTCCCTAATAAAGTAGCCTGATTATTTATTTAACTTCTTTATTTCATAAGTAATCCATAACTAATTACTAATTACTTTAGTTAAAAAGGATAAACTAACAGTTGAGAACGTCTTGTTTCCTGCACATAACGTGCAACGAACAACAATATTGTTTGATTTAGACGAGACAAACTCAAAATAATGTTTGTATTTCCGGCTATCAAACACAATCACTGTTTTTTCTCTTGCCGCCGCCACGCTTGCTTTGGTGCGTCATAGCATATCAATGACGTCGCAAGCACGGCTGCATCATCAATCTGCGACTTCGTAGTTTTTGGTAGTTTATCCAAATTTCAGACATTTTGTGGATAATAAAACATTTTCAGCTAGCAAAATATTTCAGAAAGGTAATGGAATAATTACTTGATAATGTAATTATGATATAATAACCAGTTTTGCCACAGTAAACCTGTTACATTACTCTGTTACTATAAAAGTAGTTTAATTACAGTAGTGGATTACTTAGTAATAAATTACTCGAAAACACTGCACACCAGTGTATGATCATAGTCGGATAGAAGCAGATTTATAGTTTTAGGATGCATTGGGTAACATCTATTGTAATATAGATTTTGGTCCAGCGCAGAATGAATGTGTGCTTTATATCTTTTAATATAGGCAGCTACAGGATCTTAAAATGGATTGCGCCTCCTTTGATTGACCGACATGGTCCTTTATTAGTTACATATGAAAGTCATTCATAAAGCTTTGAAGAAGAAGAAGAAAAAAAAAACCCAGACCCAGCCAAGAATGAGTGATATTTTAGCAGCAGAAGTTCATTACTCTGGCTTCTAATTCGTCTCAGTGTGACTGACTCTCTCATTACTTGTCAAATGAATTGCAATACCCAGCGCAAGCTATAAAGGATCATCTGCATACGTTCCGAGGTGCACTCATAAGAATTGGGATCCTCCACCGACGCTCGCTCACACTGAGGCCCTGTTTTCACTTGGTCACTTGTAACTGTTTTGGGTGATTGGATCACGAGAATGGATCTCACAGCATCTGTTCGCACTCAGCCATTAACATGCGTCTCGAGCGTGCCATTTGTGATCGCATCACACCCCCCCACCCCTGCCGAACCTATGCAAATGCAACGTGCATCATTTCCGTTTTTAACGACTGGGGGCAGTAAAGCGCAAAACCATGGCGAGTTTTACGTGACAGCGAATAAGAATCAACTTCCTGTTTGCGGACTATATCAAGTCACTCGTTTTAATTCTACTGCAGCTCGTATGGATCCGAACGTGGAGTAACGACTGTTGGGACAGAGCGGTGACGACTTTATTTTCGGATCAACATTGGCTGGCAAATTTGGGATGCAACGTCACACATTTAATCTCATATGTGGGGAATTGCGACCGCTGCTCCGCTGACAAAATACGCTAATCCGGAATGAAATTTATTGGCATGCTAATAAACGAGTCTAACAAAAATGATTTGTTTTCGCTTCTTGTTTGCAACTTTATAATGACAACGGCGGACGTTGGGGAGCCGACCAAATACGTACACGGGAGAGGTGAGTGGAGTAGGCGGTCGTTAATGTGGACTGAAGTCGCATTCTGTTCGCACGTCCGTGACGAATGCGTTTTTATGCGATGCGATCGGATGTCAAAACGGATTTGGACTGTTTGCACTTGGTCATTTCATGCGTTTTTCGTAATCTGATCAGCAAAAAACGCATGAAATGACCAAGTGAAAACAGGGCCTGAAACTGTGGGGCCACCAGGGCTAAATGTGTCGCTGTGGTTCACTGCGGTGGGTCTCTTTGGGGTTTGCGGAATTTACGCAGGCTGATTCTGGTATTTCATACCTCTAAAAATGCGGTTGTCACATGGAGGCTGAGAAGATTTATAGAGATTGTGTGGCGAGAGAGGGGGAAAAAAAGAAGAAGAAGGCTGGGGTTGCCCTCGATATGACACCGGTGATTGTAGCATTCCTTAAAAGCCAGGCGAACTCGGGTGAGTTCTAATAGTTTTACTTTGACAGTTTCTTCTTTCGAAAAAAAAGTATATCAGGGAAATTCCCCTCAAGACTCAGTGTGTTTACGATGTTACCTAACAAAAGTTAGTCCCGTCCCGTCCCCACCCCAACCCTCCACCCTCTGCTCGTTGCTTTGCGCTCACCTATTTATAGTCTCGATCTGCTTCTTCTTCTTCTTCTTCTTCGCGAGAAGAGCTAGCAAATGGGACAAACTTGTCCGCCTCCGGCTGCGGCGCTCCGGGGCTGAGGATGCAGACTGTGTGTCTGTCGCTCCATCTGGGCCCGGAGACAAACGGAGGAACCGCAGCGGCTTCAACGGGCTACTAATGGACGGATGACGCCGCCGCTAATGAATGCACTCATCGTCGGCGCGCTGGGTGGGTGGGTGGGTGGGGGGTTGGGGATGCGAGAGAGAGAGAGAGAGAGAGAGAGAGAGAGGGAGGTGGTGCTGGTGGGTGGTGGTGCTGGTGCTGGGGCTGTTTATGGCTTTATGACAGTCTTTTGGTGTTGCAGCCAAACAGACGCCCCTCTCCTTCTGAGCCTCGCTGTACAACTGACACACACATATTTCCAACACATGCTGGCTCATCCGCTCCCCCACCACCACCACCAGCACCACCTACCCTCCCCCCACCCGCTCGCCCATGTCTCCCCCTGTCTTCCCACAGAGACCCAAAACTCAAAACTGCACCAGACCAGCGCGAGGAGAGCAAAGGGGAAGCTCACTCGCACCCCCTGAACTTTCTCATCATTCTCGCCCCGCAGGACGGAATGAGTTATTTCCCTGGCGGAAATGATAGAAAACGCTCGATTTGGCCCGGAAATCGTAAAAATAATAAGAAGAAGAAAAAAAAAAGAAAAAAAAAAAGAATAACACGCAATCTCAGTTCGCCTCGCGGCAAGAAGGCAGCGGGTATCGCCGCAGCACGCGGTGGTAAATAGTGTAAAGTCTCTTTAATAAGAATCCAGCATCAGCAGTGCCATCGCACGAACAACAACACGGGAAGGAGGACACTCGAGGAAAAAAGAAAAGAAAATTGGAACATGTGACATGAAGAGGATCAAAGCGGGCTGCAGTTAAGCCTTAACTGCATTCACGTGGCTTAGATTAGATGACGGGAGGGGAAGGAGGGCGGGATTGGGGGTGGGTGAAATACAGATTTCTGCATATAACAATATAGTTATCAACAGCAACAACCCTAAAAAAAAAATAATAAAACAAAATAAAAAAAAATAAGCACCCCTTTGTTCAGAAGTGTAAATACATTGAGGCGAGGAATGGAAGCAAGAGGGGAAACTCAGTCACTCGAATTGAAATGGCCATTCGGATAAAGTCGTTACTTGGTTTTAATCGATTCATTTCTTCCTCTCTTATGTCTCTTGGAGGCATCGGTATTGAACAAGACCATACACAGACACAAAGAGCTCGTCGGACTGACATCATAAAAGATCACTCAGACAGTCGGCACGTCAACATGGAAACAGAATCTAAAGGACAGGAAATCTTTTTCTTTTCTTAAAAAAAAAAAAAAAAAAAAGACAAAAGAAAACATATTTTACAGTCAGATGCCATATTCCAATACGACAAAAACAAAACAAAAACACTTTGTTCAGTATATTAAACTCATTCCAATACGAAAGACGAGGTTACTCACTTTATGTACAATAAATTAGAAATATTTCATGTCAAGAAACTCGTATTTAGTCCGTTTTTAATTGTTCGGCAAGTACACAGAGGAGCTAAAAAGACGAAGTGACGCTATTAAAATGACAAGTGACCCGAGGCATGCGCATGTAAACATTATTATTTTTACTTGTAAGGATCGGACGCTTGCAGCTTGTCGTAAAAAAAAACAAAACAAAAAAACAAAACAACAATATTATAGATTTAAAAATTTGAAATAATGTGGTGGGGGGTGTGGGGGCAAAAATCTAAAAAATAAAAAAAGAAAGAAAGAAAAATGAACCCGTTCATTGTTTCCGCATATATGCTAATAAAAAATGAAGACGAGGCGATTCCCGTGCGCGAGAAGCTACCGTGGGCCTCGATGTTTTTACAATGTTGGCGTAGGAGCAGCCTTCCTGATCTGCCGGCATCACACACACACACACACACACACACACACACACACACACACACACACACACACACACACACACACACTCTTACGGGGTTGTAAGCGCCGTAAAAAGCCCCACGTGTTTATGATCCGTCCATAAAGCTGCCACCGGACGCTGACACTCGGAGCGCCGCCGTCAACGAGGCCTCTTCATATTTTAACTCCGGCGTCGATATAATTCTACATAAACCGGAGTCCAACAGCTATTAATGTTGACACTATTGCTCGAGCACGGATAAATCTGCAGTGTTCTGCTATAAGTCCCTTTGTACAACGGTGCAACACAGGCAATATCTAATATCTAAGTATTTTTGTTTGGGAAGGGATATTGTTCAAAAAAGAAAAAAAAAAAAGAGACGTGAAAATATTTTCAAGTTGCGTTTCGGGAACCTTTGTGACGCACAGTTTTTTTTGTTTTTTTCCTTTCTTTCTTCCTGAAATTAGAAATAAAATCCGCCTTGCATAGCAGTTCAATAGCCACCGCCACATACCGTATGTAGAAAAATATAGATGATTTCATTTTTTTTTTAAAATATCTGCAAAGCAAACATATGGATGCGGTGACTGCGCAGAGAGGTTGTGTGTCACTGGTTAAAGCGTGTGTTTGTTCTTTGTTCACCTTAAAGGAAAAGCGCGGTTCGACGGTGTGTGTGTGTGTGTGTGTGTGTGTGTGTGTGTGTGATGGATCAGAACCCACCGGGAGAGTCGAGAAAGAGAGAGAGAGGGGGGAACCCATTCAGGGCTGACCACGCGTAACCAGGTCCGGGTTAGTTAATTTAGGCCCCCCAGTCTTGTCAGATCACTGGATAAGTCCACGTCTACGCGTGACGCAGTAACTAACACCGGCCTATAAAAAGGCCGCGGAGGAGGCGCATAAAGCATCCGGAGAGGTAGTGGGAAAAGACCGGGGTATCGACTACAGCCTTAATCGGTTCCCCGGCTTGCTGAGTCGGGCGAACACCCCTTTCTGCCCTCCTCCTTCTCCTCCTCTTCCTCCTGCTCCTGCTCATTACTTAGGGCCGACGACACCCGGGGAAACAAACGGCGGCTCGCGGGCCCGTATCGCCGGGCCAAAAGTGGTGGCAGCAGCGAGGAGAAACAAGTAGAGATAGAGAGAGAGAGAGAGAGAAGGGGGGAGGGGAGGGGGGGGGGTAGTACTGTGTGCGCGCGAGAGAGCGAGAGAGAAATTGATGGCCACGTGAAAAATCTTGGTTTCAGCATTTCGGCGCGCCAGCCTGCCTCTGGTGTCAGCAACTGAACAATAAATAATGAATAGCTAAAGGGAGGATGTGCTTGAGAAGAAGACACGCCGTCTGTTCGCCCCCCCCCCCTCTTACTGTTATATCAATAGCGGTTTGCACCCCCCACCCCCACCCCCCTCTCCACCACCCGTCACAAGGAGGCTTCTGGTCGAAGCTGTGAAGGAGTCAGTCAGTCACTCGGAGTTGGTCTCAGTTCATTGGACAGTCCAACAATTTTTTTTTAAATAGGGGTCGTTTGAGGAAGAGGAGTAAATTGGTCTTCTTGAGGATCTTTTTTTTTGTTGTTACCCATCATCCTCTGAGGCCACTCCAGTGCTCTGTCCTCCGACACGAGGAAATGTTTCCGACCTTGCGGTGGCGCGTCCTTTGGGTCCGTCACTGATCAATAGCGGGAATTGATCTCTTGTTTTTTTTTTTTATTATTATTTATTTATTTTCAGCTTGAAGCTCAATTCTGGATTTTTTATTTATTTATTTATTTATTTTACTTTTTAAAGAGCTCGTAACAGTCGATAGGTGTGCGTGGATGCGTGCGTAAAAAATAAAATAAAATAAAAATAAAAATAAAAATTGCGTGCGCGTGACCGAAGAGTCCCCGCCCTGTCTAGTCCTTGGGATGGTCTTTACTCTGTTTCTTCATTTTCATCCTGCGGTTCTGGAACCAGATCTTCACCTGCCGCTCGGTCAGGTTGAGCGCACGCGCCACCTCGTGCCGCCGGTCCCGCGTGAGGTACATGTTGAACAGGAACTCCTTCTCCAGCTCCAGGGTCTGGTATTTGGTGTAGGGGCAGCGCTTCTTCCGGGACGAGCGCGCGTGAAGCCAGTTGGCCGAGGGGTCGCCTGGAAGGAGAGAAAGAGAGAAACACGGAGAGATTAATAATCATAAAATAAAATAGATGGAGTGACGTGAGTGAGTTGGCTGCAGTGGAAAGAGCATCTGCGGGGACGTAAAAAAAAAAATTCGAAACATATCACGCGTAAAGGCTTCTCGGGGAAAACACCTGACTGCAATTGGCAGTTTGGTGCGTAACGCGTTTACGGTGTCAGCGTAGGGCGCGAATTGGACACGCGCAGATCCACGGCTGTTTGACTTGACAGCACGTGGAAAACAGACGCCGCTCTGCGCACGGGAAGAGGAGGCTACACACGCCACGATGGTGTGAATGCGCGCAGAAGGAACTGTAATATCCACGGCTAATAAACTGTAATTTGGGAGATTATTAAAGAACAGTGTGTGTGTGTGTGTGTGTGTGTGTGTGTGTGTGTGTGTGTGTGTGTGTGTGTGTGTGTGTGTGTGTGACTAAATGACAAATACGGAAATAAAAGGCGCTGGTACATTCAACAACAAGACGTCTTAATGTGCAGCCAGACACAAGCAGTTTTTTGTAATAATAATGGGTATTTTCCCCCATATAGGAAAGTTACGACACACACACACACACACACGCGCCTTTATGCAGCGCTTGTGGGGATTTTTTGTTTTGCAGCAAAGATGATCATATCGCAGCTCGACTGTCATCGCGCCATATCTGATCAACTACTGCTGAATTAATAAAGAGCGGGGAATTTACGAGTGACATGGGGATGGCAGGGAAACATTTTTTCTCTCTTGCCCTATTAAATAATTCAACGCAAACGGAATGTTTTGTTTGTTTTGTTTGTTGTTGTTTTGAAATACTACATTGTGTCCCATTCGGATTTACAACAATAAAATACAACGATATTTGTGTCATTTGTAGAAAACCTGACCTGTTTTTAGGCAAAGGCTTCTTTTTTTTAATGATAGAATTACTTTCTGATTAAAAGTGAATACAAACCGAGAGCGTAATTCGCCTCTGAACATGCGCACGCCATCTAACCGACGTTTGAATGCGGAATCATTTTCAGGACAGGAACGTTTTGAATCCCTTCCCCTTATTTTTCATCTCCGCCTTCCTTTCTTCTGTGTGTGTGTGTTTCCAAACAGGCCACCCTGACTCCCCCACCCCGCTTCTCTTTATAGCCCTCAGACTGATGCAATTAGCGAACACTTCTTGTTTGGGAGGCATGGATCTAGTTTAGGGGCCGACTGCACGTCTTCCCTCCTGGCCGACAAGGCACCGAGGCATCCCAGCTATGAGGCCGCTCGTCGGCAGTCTCACAGCACAGCTCCACTTGAAAGAGACAAACATGTGGGACATTCCTGGAACACACGGGTCGCCTGAACAAAAATATTAATACGTTTCCCCATGTCAGGTGGGGAGTCTCAGAGTTTAGATTTCCACAAAAGCAAAAAACCCCTGGAACTTAAAATGGTGGAAACATGTTGCTTTGGAGCAAACTGTAACCTCTGTTTGCTGAATTCTCTGGAACAAGGTCAAAATTTATGACCTTTGTGATCTTGTTATTTTCAGAAATGTTGATTGTAGTAATTTAGAGGGCAGAACATCGGAAAAAACACAGTTTTTCTAAAAAAAAAAAAAAAAAAAGAAGCTGTTACTGATAGCCAGTGGTGTCCCTAAAGCTAGGGCACCAAAGAGAGATTTTTTAAAAAAAATGTAAACTTATACACGTTTCCCAATGTCGCTGTGGTTTTGACTCAATCACTTCTAAGCCAATTAATCAGGCTTTGTCCAAATGTTTTGGCCAAATTAGTTTGGGGCTGCGGGGCCGGGGTGCCGTTTAACGGCAAAGAAACAAGATTTATTTGGACGGCACGTGTCAAATTAGGTCTGCAAAGGGTCATAAAGGAGTTTTCGTTGCTCTCACTTAGCTGCGCTGCAGCCTGCAGTCATTCTGGCCTAAAATGGCAACAGGGGTGATCTTATCACTCACAAGTTGTGTGGAGCGGCAGAGCTGGAGAGCCTTTTGATGGCAGAGAGAAGCCGTGTGTGTGTGTGTGTGCCTGCGTGTCACAGAGCCAGCCCTCCCCCCCCAACCCCTCACAGACGCCGTTGCCTGTCTTCAATTTCTTCGGCAATAATTCAGCACCGTGACAATCAAAATGCGAAGATGCCAAAGCAATTCAGGCAACGGCATATGACATTCATAACAAAGATATCCCCCCCCCCTCCCACTTGTGAACAAAGAGCTGTTTTGTTTTCCCGTCTCGAGCGGTTTCACGTTTATTGTGCGCTGGAAATAATTCATGCACTTTTGAACGTTCAGTCAAGGGTAAGACATTGTGACGTACAAACAGAAATTGTTGTGAAAAAACACGAATTCGCCGCAAGACAAACGGCAGAGGTTGGAAAACCAGCAAAGTGAGTGCATTTGAGGTGAAATTTTGAGGACTCAAGCCTAAATCAGCAGGCAAGCGATGTTGAGAAGGAGACAGTATCAAGTATCTGTTTCTGTGAGAATTGTTTTGCCGTGTACTTTTACATGTGTTGCTCATCGTTACACTAAACAGTCGATCACAAGCGTCTGCCAGCCTGGGGCTGCCAGAAATTGTAAATTTTTTAATTTCAAAGCTCCACCAAAGACTAGCCTGCTACGGGGCCATGTTGTGAAACCAATAAAAGGCATCAGAGCCAGCCAGTTTATTTTAATATCGACCCATCAGTCTCATTCAGGTCCATGTAGCATCTGCGCTCCAGGTTTAAATAAGAAGCAGAGGAATATGAACTCATTCTGGCTCTTCAACCAAGGCGAACTCCGATCCGTGTCAGTAAATCGATCAGATGCTTCGGCGTTTTGACTTTGGAGGTTATGACGGTTTATTGCTAGCTCACACGGCAGTCTCCCAGATTAGCTATAATGATTTCAAATGAAATTTTCATACTTAAATATATGTGATGGGGACAGTGCATCTACTGAGGATGATAAGTCAAGGGCCCATTCGACACAGAATCCTTCGGTTAGGGAGCAAGACCGCAGCGCCGCCTGTGATGTACAGCTCTCCTCCCAACCTCTGGCCCCTATTTGGATGTAAAAGGCCCCCACATTATTCCCATCAGCCAGGTTTGTTAGCGACCCCCTCCTCCTCCTCCGCCCCCCATCGGTAAATATGTCCCTAACACCCCTCAGGAATCAATTTTCTCCAACATGACCGGCATGTCGAGGATCGATTTCATCTCAGAGCAAAATAATGCCCGGTAAGGAGGTGAGGAGAGGCTGGAAGGGGGAGGGGGTGTGGTGGTGAGTGTGCGCGTGTGTGTGTGTGTGTGTGTGTGTGTGTGTGTGTGTGTGTGTGTGCGTGCGGCGCTTTTGTCGCACAGTAAAGAGGGTGCTTTGCATTCACCGGGTGTATAATCACCTCCAAGACCATCCATTACCCTCGGAGCTGTGCCGAGACCGTGGCTGTCAGCCGGGATGACAAACTGGCGGACGGGGCTGGGCGCGGCGTGGAGGGTGGGGGTGAGGTTGGAGGTGGGAATGGGGGTGGGGCTGCTGATGGTGCATCTTGGACACCCTTTTTTTTGTTTCAAAAGGGAAACGGGCCAGGGTGGTGCACGTCGTAAACAACAAGCGTTGTTGTTGGGATTACTCCCTAAAAGTAATCCAACCACAGATTACTGATTGCTTGCTCAAAAAGTAATCTAATTACTTCTTTAACTACTTTGTTTCATAAGTAATCGATTACTAATTACTTTAGTTTAAAAAAGACAAAGTAACAGCTGAGAACGTCTTGTTTCCTGCACATGACGTACAACGAACCGCAATATTCTCTCATTGAGACGAGATGAACTCAAAATAATCTTTGTATTTCCAGCTACAAACGCAACTGTTGGTTTTTCTTTTGCCACCGCCATGCTTGTTTTGGTGCGTCGTCGCGTACCAATGATGTTGCACGCACGGCTGCATCATCAATCATCAATCTGCAAGTTTTTCTAAATTTCATACAGTTTGTGGAAAACAAGACATTTTTAGCTCGCAAAATATTTCAGAAAAGTATTTTGGAATGTTATATATGATAAAGTGATTATGCTATGGTTACCAGTTTTGCCACCGTAATCCAGTTACATTACTCAGTAGTGGATTACTAGGTAATAGATTACTTACCAACACTGACAACAACAACAACAACAACAACAACAACAACACAGCGACGGGGGTTCCGTTGTGTCCTTTTTTTCCCCCACCCATTGTGCGACTGCGCGCAATAACAATGGGGGGACGAGAGCAGTGACTTTCTCGTAAAAGCCGCGGAGAAACCCTGCGGCACAATGCCTTGGATTGCGCACCAACGTTTGCCTTTGCCTACAGGGGGGTTGTGGAGAGAGGGGGGGGGGGGGGGAGACGGCTGTCACCGTGATGGACGCCTGCTCGCATCCCAAACGGTGGCCGGAGCAGCTGAGAGGCGATCACGAGCCCCCGTCTCTTTCGCTCACTTTCTTCGTCCCCTTTTGCAATTTCACTCTAATAGTCCCAGAAATTGACCTCCCGTATATCCCAAAGGCACGTTATTGCATTTCCCCGAGTCGTATTTTATCTCCCTTCGCTGGCGCGGCCCCCGCCGACCCCTCCCCCCACCCAACCCACACAGCCAGTCAGCCAGCCAACCCTAAGACCCCATTTCGCCCGGCCGCCACCAGCAACGCCGAGCCAATTAATGGGGCCGTTCACCCCGATGTTATAACTTAATAAATGTAATAACTTTCTCTCGCCTTGCCGGTCAGCGCCAGCACAAAGACTAAAGTGTAATCTTGTAGTTTTTCTTGGATGGCCGCCCAGCGAGGGGAACACAAGGGAATCTGTAGCTGCTGGAACAGGATGTAACAGTGGATGACAGGACAGCACAGTGGCCATTTTGAATGTCTGGGGAAGGGGAACTCGGTTTTGATGTTTTTCTTTTTCCTGCATGGCGTTAAGTGCCAAGATTTCAGGCACCGGCCGTCACTGACAAACTCGCTTCCTGAAGCCCATCAAATCATTTTTCGAGCATCCTGCCTTGGAGACAAGCTGGCAATCGTGGGTTTTGCGGCGTCGGATTCACAGCGACCTCACTCGGGGTTTGCCAACGTGGAAGTGGGAGCCGTTGTTACAACTTCGTGGAACTGCGCTCTGTTATGACGCTCCAGATTTGGCCACATGAGATGCGCTAATCAATAAGTCTTCAATTAGCCCGCCTCGTTTACAAAAGTCCATAGCCTGCTCCCTAGAACTGCCAGTGCTTTTAAGTGGAGCCAGCGTCTGAGACAATGTCAGAGCTCTGTTGAACATCCACCCGCAAGCAATGTGAAAATGATCAGCGCCAACGTGGAGCCCGAGGCAGTGATTAGCAGAGAAACAGTTATTGTTTGTCATTCATTTTCTCATCATCAACTTCTCCACCAAAGTCGATGCTTCTTTTGATTTTAAAAACATTTTCAAGACATTGGGAGAAGTTGGACCAAACTAGAGTGCACTGAACTTGAAAAATCTTCAGAAATAACTTTATTTTATGGCCTTTTTGGAGACCGCATGCTTTTTTTTTTTTTGAAGGACATATAAAGTTATTTGGTGATTAGTGGCCTTGGTTACCCTCATGGACACATTTGTGGCTTCACCATTTCCGGTCTTTATGCTAAGCTACCAGGGCTGCTGGTTTTCAAGCCGCCTTTCCATGTGGGCACATGAAAGTACCATCTTCTCATATAAATCTCGGCAAGAGACAAAGATGGCATTGCCTTAAATGTGATTCCCTTCGCCAGAACAAAGTGACCACAAAGCTTAAGCAGGCAGCTTGCGGGAGCTCCACCACAATAAATCTCTTTTCATTGTCATAAAAATACTAACAGTATCTGGGAAAATATAGTGTCATTCTCAACTCGGTCCAAAAGTGAAGCATGAGTTCAGTGTGCAGCGATACAGAGAAGAAGAATCTAACGGGATAGTGGATCTCTAAAGAACTGCAGTGCACTTCCAGTTCACTGTGAACCTGTTAGGGCAACAACAGCTGTAAACGCACTGATTGTTGGACAATATTGTTCAAAATGGCTGCTGTGTGAACAACATAAACAACCTTTAACGCCCTCTACTGGCCAGTTTGGCTCCAACAACGAGCCAGACTGACCCCCCTGTGCGGTTCCAACATCAAAAAGTGGGAACAGGAGAGGTTCTGCTGGGCTCAGACAGAAACTTTAATCTCTTTCTCTGGAGTTGAGAAGGTTTTTAATCTATTTGCACACAGACTCGCTTTCAAATCAACTGCAGGCGGGATACACGGCGTTACTGGCGGGAAAGCTAATAACTCACACTGGAGGGTGCTGGGCTCCATCCGCCGTCCTGATGGATTGCCCGCTCGCGATGCTGTAATAAGGTGGCTGAGTGTGTGCCCACGCATCTTCATGAGTGCGCGCGAGAATGGTTTTGTGCATGTGCCAGGCCGAGTGATACATGTGCGCGGAACGTGCATTTATTTTTATTTTTCTGGGGTTATTTATCCTGAAAAATCAAAGGTCAACAAAACGCGTCATCCGTCCATTTCTCCCGCGTATTTGCGTGCACGTTCGCTCCTTCTCATGGTCATGTGCGAGCCATGGTTCGACTTTGGCGACGGCCTGTTCTTAAGACATAGCAGGTGGTAAAGGGGAGACATTAAAAATGAGCATATATTACCCGCTTAGTAGCGAATGACTTCAAATAAGCGCAGTACGAGAGCCACTTGGATCACATCATATTGGTTCATGATGGTTTCGTCAGAACAGAACCAACCCGGTCTGGCAACCCTTAAAAGGCCCCTTAACGTCAAAAATGATGTCAAGTGGTGACAGTGTAAAATATTATTATTAACGTCTCAGCATTTGTGTCCGCGAACTTCTGTGGAGCAAAATAAGCATTTCCAAACATTATCTCGACATCCAGGGATGAACTTTGAAACTATATCTATAAGAACGTGCCAGCATTATCAATATTAGTATTTAAACTGGCTGAACAACAGCCTGGGTGTGAAAAAACATGAATATTTTCCCTTGGTTTTCCTGGCCTGCATGCTGGCGAAGTAGAAATTTGGACGTCAAGCGAATTTTTTTTCATTTTATTTAGCAAAACACAATCCTCTCGTCTTTCGCACATTTCCGAGCATATTTACGCGCCACCCGAAGTAACGGTGAGATTTACACGACGCGGGAGATTTATGGAGTCCAGGAAGCTCGTCCCGACTGTCCCCCCACCACCAGCACAGCGCAGCCAGTCCGAGCTGCAGCCGTGAGTTATGGGGCCTTTGCTCCCTCTGCATGGTCTGGTCGAGCAGCCTCGAGCCGCCGGGTCAGTGACGGACGACCTGACTCCGTTCATGATTTTCAAATTATTATTATTATTATTATTATTTTATTATTTTTTTAAGTTTAGCGCGAGCCTCTTGTCAGCTGCTAAACACGAAATTCCGTTTTTGGCCAACCGGTTACGCAGGCGCGTCATTATTACACTGGAGCACATACGTGATGACACCGAGCCTGCGGTGCAGGTTGTGTCAAGTGGCAGAACTGGAAAACACGTTATGCGAATGCGTTGCCATTATATCATCAGCGCAGCGCTTCTGCTTTGATGTTGCAGCAGCAGCAGCGTTGGGGGTTCGAGGTCCGCGTGCAAGACGGGTGTTCTAATCAGTTTGATCCTGATCGATACAGTCACAGTTTTGGGCTGACATCAGAGGTTCTACACAACAACTGAGTTCAGACACAAGCGCAGTTTGAGCACCCGCCCTTGCAAGGCAGCTAGAATACCTGCTGGGTGAAGAAATACTGCAAACTGAAAGCAGTGAAAACTAGAAAAATTCAGGGTTTTTTTTTTCCTTTAGAAGCTGCGTCACTCTGTTGTGAAATAGGGCGTTTATTAAAGCGACCCTCTCAATTATTTAAAAACATTTCTAACTCGACTAAAAAGCAGAAACCGGACTGGTTTTGCTTTGCAGGACTTCGGCGTAAAGCGGCGCTGATTTTGCGCTTTCACGAAATTCTGATTTATTTTTTCAGTTTACGATTGTTAAAAAAGGGATTGTTGTTTTCTCGTGGCTGGAAGAATTCCCGTATGAGGAAACAAGCTCTGCTTTACGGCAAAAACGTCACTGGACATTATTTATTTATTTATTTTCTCTCTCGCTCGCTCTCCAACGGCGTTCCCTTTTTTTGGAGTCGCGCGGAAACGGGGCGACGCGAAATAAATATGACAGTGAAGTTGGAGAGCAGAAGGTGGTGGTGTTGTGCTGGGTGGGGTGGAGGGGGACACTCTGGCTTCTCCGGCTCTTTGTTCTTGTTTTATGGTGGCATTAAAAGCGTTTACAATCTCTCCCTCTCTCTCCCTCCCTCCCCGTCTCTCTCCCCTCCGCGCGCTATTTCCTGCTCCAATAACTTACTTTGATCCAGGCCGTCTTTGTCCTCGCTCCCTTCGCAAATGTCCTTATTCTCCTCGAACCCCGCTCCGGGGATGGCCGGCGGGTGGTGGTGAGGGTGGTGGTGGTGGTGAGGATGGTGGTGGTGGCTGCTCAGCTCTCTCGCCGCCGTGGACGTCGACTCCAGGACGTACGTGGTGGTGCTGTCGTGCTGCTGCTGCTGCTGCTTGACGGGGACCTCGCCGCCGCCGCCGAGGTGTCCGAGCTGCGGCTCCAGCTTGACCTGCTGCCCCGCCGCCTGCCCCTGGCCGGGCACGGGCTCGGAGCCGCGCGGTGCGCAGTCCAGCCACGAGCGCAGGTAGCGCGTGTCCGCGGCGGGGAGGTGCTGGGCCGGGATGTAAGGGTGGTAGACAGCCGGCAGGCCGCTGGCGCCGTGGTGCGCCGGGCTGAACGGGCTCCAGGACGAGGAGAAGACCGGCGGCTTGGGCTGGAAGCTGCACGACGGGTAGGACTCGGCGTGAGGATGCTCGCCGTGCACCACAGCCGCCGCTCCGCCGCCGCCTCCGGGGTGCCGCGCGTTCGCCGCCGCCGCCGCCGCCGCTGCAGCAGCCGCCGCCGCGGCAGCGGAGGAGGAGCCGGAGTAGGGCACGCCGGAGAAGCGAGCCTGGCTCGAGAGTTCATCGCTCTCGTGACTTATGATGGAGTCCACGTAGTAGTTGCTCAAAGTGCCAGAAATGGACATTCTCGGACATTATCCGCGAGGCGCCACCACGGTTTCACTCAGATGGAGAACGAGGCGAGAGACATGACGGGATTTTACGCTTCCCCCTTTCTCTCTCTCTCTCTTTCTCTCTCTCTCTCTGGTTCTCTCCTCTGCCCTTTGCTGGCTCGCCCCCACCTTCCCCTCCTCCCTCCCTCCCTCTCTCTCTCTCTCGCTCTCTCTCTCTCACGCACACACACACACACACACACACACACACACACACACACTAGCCCCTCTCCTTTTCAAACAAGTTGCTCACAATAGAGAAACAAAGTGATACAGCCTGCAGCCCCTGCACGGTGTTTTGTATGTGTGTGTGTGTGTGTGTGGGGGGGGGGGGGGGGGGGGGGGGGGGCGGGGGGTGTTGAGGGGGGCGCTCGTCTGGTCTGTTGCGCGAGGAGCGAAATGATTGGCCGAACTTATTCTCGAAGAAGGCTGATAAAGCGTCAATGGAGCGTAAATCAGTCGCGGGGGCAACACACACACACACACACACACACACACACACACACACACACACACACACACACACACACACACACACACACTGGGTTTAATGGATTGCCCTCCTCCCAAAATAATAAGTTGTCTTATTTATATGCAATATGCAAAGCGAGTGTGTGTGTGTGTATCCGTATATCCACGCGCATCTCTGGCGGCTGTCAGAGTGGAATTACATAAAATCATTCAATTATTCTTCGCGTGGACAGTGAGTGTTTGTGTGTGTGTGTGTGTGTGTGTGTGTGTGTGTGTGTGTCACTGGGGAACGCGGCGGAGCGTGACGCCTGCTGCGCTGATAAATAAGGTGGCGCCGTCATATTACGCTGCATTATTTATCCGCTCGCTCGGTGCTTTTGTAAGCGTGATTTGGGAATGAAGGAAAAAAAATGCGCGCGCGTGACGACTCGCCTCACCACCACTTTCGCGGGCTGCATCAGACTCGCGCTGCCATTAACACTCCCAAAGTGCAGATGTGTTTCCCATCTAGTAAAAATAAAAACACAAACTCGCACCTACACGCGTTAAGTCGTTCAGCAGCTTCCCAAAAATCCACTTTGCGATGTTTCCTGCGAGGCTGCAACCCGCTTTTTATTGGCAGATTAACAGTCACTTTTTTTGGTTAACGAGTGCCATTAAACGGGGTCTAGTCCCTTGTCTTTACAGTGCGAACTACCGCGACTACTTTTTTTTTTAGGAAGGGGGGGTGGGGGTGGAGGGGGTCCCCGTTTTAAAACCCATAATAAAATCCCGCATTAGGGCGGTTGCTTTGGTTTTATAGGGCTGATATATGGCCTGCGGTAGTTCGGGGGCCGTAAACGCGACTTGAAGCTGCTGCAAAAAGCCCTCTTCCTCGGGCTCGGGCTGCATGGGCAAAGGGCGCTCCTCACTCTCCTCCTCACGCCGAACAACAGGCTGTTCTGGGGGCGCGCGCGCACTGCGCACAGCTCGGACGCCGGATCCACGGAGGCACCGGTGACTGCTGGGGCCGGATCCTTCATGGTGACTAGCGGAGGGGTTGGTGGAGGCGGAGGGGTGGTGGTGGTGGTGGTGCTGCTGCTGCTGCTGCTGCGGTGCTGGAGCTAACGGGGTGTCCATTTGTGCACAAAAGCCTCATTTTGTTTCACTCAGCGAACTCAAAGGGATGGAATCCGTCACTGGGTTTTGCTTTTTTTTCTTTTTCTTTTTTAATGAGCAGACCGAGGAGCAGCCGACTGGATTGGCAGAGAGAGAGAGAGAAGCAGACATTTGACTTCCTGCTGACCTTTATCAAAGTCACCGGGATTGTAAGTCTTGATATTTTTTTCCCCCCACAATTATCACAGAGTCTTTTTTGCACTCTGCGCAGCCCCGCGCAGCTCGGGCAATAAATCCGCGCCCCCGACGTCGCATGTACGGCTAACACGGTTATTTACGACGATTAAATATGAACTAGGCCTTTTGCCTTTCTTACGGAGCTAACGCCGTTATTTACGAGGCTGGATGTCGGGGATGTAGGGGCCTGTCGCGCAGCTTTTCAGGTCCGCTGAGGAGTCATGATGAGCTGGATCAGAGGCGAGGCAGCCCCCCTTCCCCCTCCCCGCTTTCCTCTGCCGCTCAACCTGAAAAAAAAAGAAAAGAAATCTAACCAGGAGGCTTTTAAACTCTGCCTGGGGCTCCAGTTGTGGCCTTGAAGCTACACCAAGTTCTTCAACCGCCCCCCCCCCTCTAAAGGATCTCCAGCTCCTTTGGACGGCGTCTGATTGGATTACAGCGACCCAATAAGGAGCCAAATGGAAAAAAAAAAAAAAAAAATCAAAAGTGTAGACGTGATCATGAGGTGAACAGCGGTAAGGTCTGCCGAGAAGCGATAACAGCTCAGTGTGTGTGTGTGTGTGTGTGTGTGTGTGTGTGTGTGTGTGTGTGTGTGTGTGTGTGTGTGTGTGTGGTGCGTGTGTGTGTCACGGTCCCATTGGGTGAAAGAGCCCCAGTGTCACCGCCTTCCTTTCACTGTCGCCGACCGACACGTCCAGTGCGGAGAAACCCCACTTTGTTTTCCAGTCATAGATGCTCGAAATATTTGCGCGAGTCGGAGCGGCCTCCCCGCAAACCGCAGGGCGGTGCAAGTTTTAATTTCTCAGAGGGGCCTCCGCCCTCGCGAGGCCGAGCCTCCCTTGCTTGCCAGCCAGACGAGCGCCTTAATTGGAGACAGTGGCGCTTGAAAAAGCTGGAGGACATGTTGTCCGCAAACTGCCTTAATTTTCTGCACGTTGCCGCGCCGGCCGTGACAGAAGTGACGAATGAACACCACGCACGGGCTTTTTACGGCAGAAGTGTGCGCGACGACAACAACAGCAGCAGCGGTGGCGGCAGCAGCAGCAGCCAGGGTGCTAAGTGTAAAGTTTTTGTGTGAAAGGTTGAGATACGATTTAATCCGATTAATCGGTACAGGGACGTGGCATTCAGATCAAATACTAATAATATTACATGCGGCTAAAGTGACAGATTTCGCATGTTAAAGTATTTTAAGTTTGCGGTGTTAACTGGATGTTTTTCTTTTGTTGCCGAGCATTCCTGAACTTGCAGCTTGACGCTAATTATTTTCTGGGGGATTTAACGACTTCATTTATTCAATCGCTTGAAAAACAACAACATGCAAAACAAAGCTAAAAGCAAGTGAACACAACCAGAGCGTTGGTTTTAATGCTTATGGTTTCTACTTCTTCTTCTTTTTTTGCAACGAGGATTGGAACCAACTAACCGAGGCTGCGGCGGTGACAGAGGTTGAAGCGAAGCCGCTATCATCCCGTTTGAAATACTGACATGTGAATTCCAGGCGGTAACTTGGCATTTCATCGAGCCAAAACCCTCGTTTCCACAGAGGGCTCCGTTTTTAGAAGGCATAAATATAGGCAGTGTTTCTAATTACACTTTACGCACATCCACGAGGTATTTAGTTTGGAAAGTGAAATATGGTAGAACGTCTCAGTCGTCGTGACACGTTTTCCACCCTCTAGGACAACGTTTAAGAAAACCAATCATATAAATCTGTAAGCAACTGTTTTCAAATCCTCTTTTAAATGTCCTGTGCTGAAAAAAAAACAAAAATAAAATGGCTCTAATATTATAACAGGATTTTTGAAAGTTAAAAATTATTCAGTCTGCTTGTACTTGAACAAAACAGTGAAGAAAAATGTTTGACAGCGCCCATAGTTAGTACACAATACAGCCATTGAAATAAGGTTATTTTATTAACCTTACAAATATAGTATATTAATAAATGTAATAATTTAGTTCAGTGTTCAGAAGAAGACGTTTGTAAAATAAATCAAATAATTCAAAAGACAATCAATGATGTATAGTATTATATGTAATATGGACTGTAGTATGTAGACTTACACTTCCGGTTTTATGTGCGTGGCCTTTACACAGAGATACAAATCAGGCGGAGGATCCAGGTAAAGTTCTGTTAAAGACAAGAAAAGATAACAAAAATTGATTAAGACATTTAAATCAAATTGCATCCAACAGTGCGGCTACAATACAAAAACGCATTTTGTTTGATTACATTTCTGAATTGATGGAAGATGAAATTGAAAAAAAACAAAAACAAACCCAAAACACCCCACAGGTTCTTGTTGTATAGACCGCAGTTGACGTATTGCTTCATAAACGACGAGCCCGACAATATGAACGCATTTTACACAACGCATAAGCAGTGATTATGGTGGATTCATGGGGGTGTGTAGAAAAAAACAAACAAACAAACAAAAAAAAAACTGGCTTGCATATGCACACGGTTTCTTTTGTTATTTAACGCGCATAAACTTCCTCCTGGGCGGGACACTGGCGCGCACTTTTCAATAACAAACAATCAGGGTGAAAAACTCCTCTTTAGTGGGCCGCATTAAGCAGCTGACTATCGCCGAGATAGGCTCTTTATTTTGATGAAAAAGCACCTGAGCATGATAAGCCGCTTGATTGATACAAGCTATATATTTTAATAAGAGCCGTGCCGGGGCCCGGTGGATGGTTGCGCGCGGCATCATATTTCTCATGCTGAAAGGCTGGAGTAGACTCCCGGCACATCCCCGAGCCTCTTTACGGCTCACATGGTAAAGTTGCCTGAGTAAATGAAGTCAGGGGAGAGTTATTAAGCGGCGATCCGCGGCTGCGCGGACAAATAGGAATGTGGCACGCGATGGGACGACGAGCTCAGCAGAAACAAGAAGCGCCGAGAGACGCGCGCCGGTGGAGAGAAAGCCGTGCGTGCGTGTGCGTGTGTGCGTCCGTCCGTCCATAAATAGATTTAGAAAGCGCCCATCACATTTAAGATGCACACATAATAATCATAATAATAATTAGACACTGTACTTAAGAGGATGAGTTAAAAAAAAAAAAAAAAAAGAAAGAAAAGAAATGCAGAGACTGTAATGAGCATTCGGGGAGGGGAAGTCAATATTGATCTAGTTAAAACCAGAGCGGCCACTTTTTTTTTTGTTGACCATTTAATAAGAATCCAATAAAGACGGATATGCTTTTTTGTTTGTCTTCAGTAAAGTTTTATTTTCAGCATGGCAATGACAGGTGCATCTTTGAGGATATAATATAAAATATAGATTGCAATACACTGTTTGATGTGTATGTGTGTGCACAGACACACGCACAGGCACTTAAATGATTTATTGTATTTATTTATTTTCAGACCGCGATATTTTTGCTATACATATCAGGCTATGTGTAGATTTTTCCAGGGCGCGCTCCACCTTCACCGAGACAGCTGGTACCAAGTCTCCAGTACCAAAACAACCCTGAGTGGAGAATATGTCGTGATAGAACATTGGTCGACGGTTGCACATCACTGTACACAACTGCACGTTCAAATCAATTCAATTCGTCAGGAAAACACTTTGGTGTAGAAAAGGCATCTTGTGTTTTTTTTTTTTTTTTAATGCTCATCCAGTCTGATTATTGTTGATGTAACTTCAAACTTGTGCAATGGACCTCAGGGTCCACACTGCATTTACAGCCACCTGTATGTTAATAGTTGATAGTTTTTTCCCAACTGGTTGCACATTGAACAAGAATAACTATGTAACTTATTACGGTCTGAATTACTGAAGACCATTTCAAAATGACTAGGATTTATTCTCTGTACATCAATGACAGAAATATCCTCCATCTGGGTTTCACACATGATACTTTCTGAAAATATACTATTGAACCAAAAAGAAATGTTTTTAAGGATTCGGCTGTTAAACTGATTTTTTCTGTTTTCCCATTGCGTTTACTACTACTACTACTACTACTAATAATAATAATAATAGTAATAATTTTATTTGTGAGGGTTTTCAGGTTTTATGACAATTTTGACAAATAAATCAACCCGTTAAAATATTATGGTATAGTTTCAAATGTAGGACAGATATTGAAAATGAAAAGGCACAATTAGGTTTGGTAGACTTGGTGCCACAGAAAGATGCTACGCTTTAAATGTTCCGCATTATGTAAAATGCACTTCAGCATGAATAAGAAACAATAACCTGGGTCTCCTGCTCAACGACTCCCCAGACATGAGATAAATTCACACACTTGACTCCCCCCCCCCCCCCCTTTTTTTTTTTTAGTGAGTGGTACACATAGTTCTGGAAATCAGCCTGTTGTCAAGTCATAAAGCGCTTTCACAGGTTTGCAACAACCCCAGGCAGGTGTTAGTTCCTTTAGCCCATCCAGTGCAACTGTGTTTTTTTTCTTTTCCAAACATATGGTGGGAGGCTGCAAACAGAGTGTTCATTGGAGAGCTATAGAGTTTCTTGGATTTGAGTCTGAGATGAAAAATAAAGACCTAACAAAAATGGATGGAATATGGGATCACATTCTGCCTGTTTGGCCATTAGCTACATATATTCGGACTTTTTAAAAAAATCTATATTTTTAAAATGTTGTCTTTAAATGTAGTTTATTCGTAGGTATGACACAGATTTGTATTTACACCCAGTAGCCTCATTGCGAGCTTTGAAACTAACCCATGTGCTTGCCAACAGATCCAACCTCAAACGATAAACATGTGAGCGAATGCAATCAATGCAGTCTTAAATAATTAAGCATACGCATCTTTTTTTTCCCACCAGGAGAAGAACCAATCAGCTTTTATCAGCAGGCGACAGCCAGGCGGCTCCCATCCAGACCCAAGTCCTGCAGCTGGGAGTGTTGGTAGGGGGGTGGAGTGGGCAGCTGCCTGTGTCTGGCTCCAAGAATGGCTGCAGCCTCCGGGAGCTTGTGGCCAAGGCTCCATGTCAAAAGAAGTTGGACCAGGTCGTATAATAATAACCCGTTTCTCAGAACACTCTCAAAGTCAAAGATTCAATTTGAATTTCCAGCTGGAATCAGAGCCAGGAATCAGACAGGTGACCTTGTCTGCTGTCCCTCCGTGTCTGATCCAATCATCATGGCAACAAATAAGGGGAACTGTGGCACGATGAGAGTGGTAGGAATACAATAGTGATGTATTGGGTGCAACTGAGCCGGTTCAAAGAGGCCATTCTTTGATGTAAATAACGGGAGTTGAGTCGACCCTGCAAGCTTTTTTTTTTTTTGCTGTAAAGTAAAATTTCGTGAAATAATCTGATGATCTGTGTGTTCCATCGGTTCCAAATATGCAGTAAATGAAGATGATTATAACAGCACATGAGATGCGTTTTTTTGTAAAGGTTGGTGCAGGAAGTCGCGGCAGGATTGCAACAACTCCATACTCAACTGGTGTGTTAAAGGCATCTTGAAAGGCTCCTAATTCTTCAAAATATTATTATTATTATTATTTTTTTTTTTTTAACAATTTCTTATGGAATTTAACCATAAATGATGAAACAATTTTTGCATTGACCGTCCTCAAGTTGGAACGGCACAACAAGAATCTGAATAGTAATAATGGTAAAAGTGATATGAGAAGAAGAAGAAGAAGAAGATCTTTATTGATAGAAGGCTGAATAGGTTGCAAGGAGGTTGCTGGTTCGAGTCTCCTTTGACGGCTCCGGCTTTTAAAGTCACGGGAAGAGAGAGAAGACTCAGAAATAAAGACGTGCGCCCATCAGGAGATGAATAGCTCAGGGAGTCTCCGGACGGGCTTTAAATCAAGAGGTTGTGAGTTCGACTTTTATGAGAGTCACTCTGTTTCAAAGTTCAACAGCCAAAACAGAAAGATAAATCTGCCAGGAGTCGTGATCTGAGAGGGACGGCCTCGGTGGCTTGGTGTGGTGTGGTGCGGTTGTTTGCAACAGTTATTCATCAGTGACACTGTGCCTGGTTCGAATCCTGCCTGGGTATGAGACTGGAGCACGTCACACTGTGGTTCTGAGAAGGTTAGTGCTCGGCTTTGACTGTAGGGCTAAAACTGAATTAGCAGTGTGTGTGTGTGTGTGTGTGTGTGTGTGTGTGTGTGTGTGTATATATATATATATATATATATATGTATATATATATATATATATATATATATATTCATATGTACATGTACTTGTACACACTACATTGTGTTGCATTCATTTTGCAGACAACTTTTCTGACAGCAGGTGCAGCAAATTAGAGCACCAGGTGATGCTTCAACTACTGGAATTGATGGATTCATTATGACACATGGTGCCTGAACTCAAGTCAAGTGAAGTTTATTTGTATTGCACAATTCAACACAGGGTAATTCAGCGTCTTTTACATAGACATTAAAACCAGCAAAGCAGAAATAAAATACAATACAATAAAATGAAATGGGGAAAAAAGACAATAGAATATAATGCAGCAAGCAAGTAGAATTCTAATCAACAAGTACACTACAGTGAACAGTAATGCTTTCAGCCCTGATAGGCAGCGACAGTTTGAGCAGACCTCAGATCTTCAGGAAGTTTGTTCTATAGATAAGGAGCACTAGCTTGGTTCTTAGTTGGTTCTTGAAAGCAAGTGTCTAAAGATTTGTCATTTTTCAATTGCTCAGAGAAGCGGTCAATCATGAGTTCATCTGAAA